>NC_057801.1:53822398-53825359 GCF_018294505.1 Triticum aestivum | reverse complement strand
TGTTGAACATGTGTACATGTACGTAGGTCTGGGTTTTCGTATGCAGTACCTGTAGTGTCTGTCTCCCTCTGTATGCACGTGTATCTTAGGAGACAAGATACCGATCGTACCCCTTGTACCTATATATGTGCCTAGTGCATGATCAATAAATTACCGATGCACCAAATCATTCTCTACAGAAGCCATCAATGAGAGGGGAATGATCTGGGTGGATTTAGTTAGGGTTTGTAGTGTGCGGCGTTGGTCCTGGTTTGTATAGAGCGCAGCCAAGGGCCTCCTGAGGCCGTTGGATCCCTCTCTCGCCTTTTATCTAAGACGTACGCCTCCATACTGTACAAGGCCTTTGCAATATTCAGCAATCCCAGAGATGTTAGTCTATGTTCTTCAGTGCGTGCGACATGGAAAATGGAAAACGCTTGTAGTCGGCGCCGGCCGAAACTTCGGCCGGTCGCGCCGCTCGCTCGCACAGCCGCACCTTTTTTTCCTTTTCCCCTTTCTCCACACTGGGCCCTACGCACCGTCTCCCTCTGTGCCTTATCTTGTTCCCAGCGAGCTCCACCACTCATTTACCCCTTCCGTGCCTTATCTTCTTCCCCTAGTGAGCTCCACCACTCATTAACCCCATCTCCACGAACACATCCTCATCTACTAATGTAATCCCCTTCCTCCGCTAATCACCAAGGCAACAAAATACGGCGCTCTTGTGGCTAGAAATTGCACCGGTCTGAAGGGAGGGCCACAGGGGTACTGCTATGGGAGTCAGGGGTGAGCGACGACCGTGGGGATGGTAGAGACGGCGGCTAGCGAGCTGCCATGATTTTTTTGCTGCATTTGTTTTTGCTGGAACCACTTCTGTTTTTTGCTCGAACCAGCTTTCGATTTTGCTGGAAATTGAGGGACAGTGGTGCCTCCGCCCTTGATATTTTGCTACATCAAATTTTTTGCTGGAAGTACTTTTTGATTTTGCTGCATAGGCAGGATTTTTTGCTACATCAAATTTTTTGGCTTGAAGCACTTCTGATTTTTGCTGGAACCAACAATGATTTTGCTGCATAGACAGGATTTTTTGGTACATCAAAATATTGGCTGGAAGCACTTTTGATTTTGCTGGAACTAGCGTTTGATTTTGCTGCATAGGCTATAGGAATGGTGCTGGGGTGATGATAGACGGTGGCTGCCATGTGTTTTGCTGCAACCAAGAATCATTTTTCTACAACCAGCCAAAGCAGAGCTGGAACCGGCGAGATTTTTTGTTTGCACGCATCCGCGGCAGTGCATTTTTTTGCTGGAACTGTGATAATTTTTTGCTGGAACTGTTTTTGGTTTTTGCTACCACAAGAGAAATCCCCTTTCCTATCCGTGGGCTTTTTTTGCTGAAATACGGTGGTGGAAGCCGACGTCGGCGGCGAGTAGAGACGGCAGCGGCGGGAGGTGGTGCAACCACGATGCCAGTTCTTGGAACAAAGCGGATGAAGAGATGCAAACGACAGAATCTCGAATCTTCCTAGGTTGCCCTGCAATCCCGATGGCGCGCGGTGAGATGCGGCAAGCCGGCAGCGCGGCGGCGCATGCGACGGTGCTGCAATGGGAAGACGAGGAGATAGGCGGGGCTGTCGGCCCGGGCGGGGGCGGCGCTCTTTTTTCCTCTTCTTTTTTCCTGTGCGGGAGGTTGGCGAAGGGAACGTTAGGGGACAGATCTGACGGCTGCGCACATGTAGATCAGACGCTCGTGGTGCGATCGGCCGAAACTTTCGGCCGGCACGCCGGCGCCCAGTACCGCCCATGAAAATTTTTTTAATCACAAAATTTATGGTAACAAATGGGCCGCATCAATGGTGTCTGTGGCGTGACATCCACACAAATCATCAGAAATTCAATTCAACAGTCTAGAAATGTGAAAGGTGCTAGTAGTTTCTACTGGAAAAAAACATCATTTGTGCTTTGTGTCCGCAAGACTGCAACCGGGCATTCCGTAAACATTAGACATGCATATGCAACAGACGACTGATGGAGGCGAGCGCTTGCGACCCCGTCTCTAGCGACCTCCTGGCAATGCGCTCGGCGCGGCCTCCCACGTGACGCCTCCGCCCTTCCCGCCCCCGTCCCCGGCGGCCGTCGTCCCCGCTGATGCCCCACCCCCCTCCCTTCTCGGGTGGTTTGGGCGGAAGATGACGACGTCGCTGCTGGTCGCCCCGTCGTCTGTCACGACCGCGTGCCCCCTCTTGCTCCGGCTTGCCAGCCGCACCTTCGTGCCGTCGGCGGCTTTACTCCCAGGGGCGGGAGTTCGGCTGCCCGCGCTCGAGCTCGGCCCCGTCGCCAGCTGCCGAGCTCTCCTCGGTTGCCCGCGGGGCAAGGCGACGCCTTGCGTGCTGGGGGGGCTCGCCACCGCCTCCACTCGGCTGGCTGGGGGGTCGCTGGTCGGGCTGACCTTGGCCCCGCCAGTTCGTCGTGGAGGCCCTAGGCAGCTCTCGTTCTGGCCGGTTCGTCCGCGTCCCCGCCGACATGGCACTGCGGCCCTCCGGTGATCTCCCGCCGCTCTCCCTTCCGCCCATTCATCGCAACCTTCGGCTCCTCTCGTCTTCGCTTCTCCCCCGACCCGAGTTGCCCGCGGCCCTAGAGCGCCCTTCGCCGGCCGGTCATCGCACCGTCGTCGGCGGCGGCTGCAGGGGCAACCCTAGCCGGCCGCGAGGTGTGCCCAACTGGGCTGGGCCGCCCCCAGCCTGGTCCAGGCCGGCCGTTGGGCCTCCCCTCCGCGTTGCTCTCGGCGGCAGATCCCTCATGTGGGCCTGTGATTGACGGGCCGCGGCGGCCCTCGGCGGGTGCCAGCCAGTCTAGGGCCCAGCTCCCTCGCCTGGCTGTGAGGGGTGGGATTTGGCTCCTGCAAGTGTCCCCCCTTCAGCCGCCACCCCACCCCACGTCTTTCTTCCTCCGCCCTGACTCTGCCCCTCTGCTCCCAATGCC
>NC_057801.1:53778472-53822092 GCF_018294505.1 Triticum aestivum | reverse complement strand
GCGCGACTGGGCGACGATGCCGGCCGCCCCAAACGCAGCCTGGACGACCGCCGGCCCGCCCTCGGATCGATGACATGGAGACGGCGCGGATCGGTGATGTCAGCATATATTGACGGCCGCCGTTAGCCCTCGTCGGCGTAGTTCCGACGTCGTCAAACGGCTGCCGCTGACCGGGCAGGCGGGCCCAGGTTATGCCGACGACCTCATATATGCCGACAACGCCCGTAGGCGTATCGTGAGTAGTCCCGACGGCCGTAGTATGCCGTCGGGGGCCGTCGGCATAGATAGGCATATGCCGACGGCTTTCCTGCGCCTACGGCCCGCCCAAGGCCGTCGGGATATGTTCATCTATGCCGACGGGGGCCTGTTTGCAAATTTTTAGAATCCTCAAATTCTGAAAGAAAAAAAAAGATATGCTCAAATTTCAGTTTTTTGACTTTTCGTTAAATCTGGTTAAACTGTGGTCAAACTATGGTCAAACTACTTATTCAAGAAATATTAGTGTTAATAAATATATTTTTTAGTTTTTTTACTTTTGGTCAAACTGTGGTCAAACTATGGTCAAACTACTTATTCAAGAAATATTAGTGTTAATAAATAATTATTTTTAGTTTTTTGACTTTTGGTCAAACTGTGGTCAAATCTGATCAAACTGTGGTCAAACTATGGTCAAACTACTTATTCAAGAAATACTAGTGTTACTAAATGATTATTTTTTAAATAATAATTTCAAACTCAAAAGGTGCTTAATGCTCGAGTTCAACTCCTAAGGGTTAATAGGATTGACACCTTAGTATTGTTAGGATAACAACAAGTGCAGACTTGAAAACTAGGGGGAATAAACTCAAAAGTTCGCGTGCTCAGGCTGGAGTAGTGAGAGAATGGGTGACCTGCCGGGAAGTTAGACGAATTGGAATGAGTGGTTCATAATTGAGCAGTGAGCAGTGATTAGAGTGGGTGCTTAGAGATTAAATTATTAAATAATTCAGAAATTTGAAAATAAGAAAAAAATTCAGAAAAACAAAATTTCAAAATTTAGTCCCGGTTGGTGTTACCAACCGGGACTAAAGCTGGAGCTTCAGACAGCAGCCACGTGGAGCTCCTTTAGTCCCGGTTCGTAAGCAAACCGGGACTAAAGGTTTGGGCTTTAGTCTCGACCCTTTAGTCCCGGTTCCAGAACCGGGACTAAAGGCCCTCTGGAACCGGGACTAATGGCCCGTTTTCTACTAGTGACTTATAACAGTTAGCTACAAATATATACAACCATGTCCCATCTTACACTCTCACAAAGTATTTAGGAGCACGTGTTGCAGCTGACTGTTAATATACAATCCGCTTCTCTTCTTTCTCTCTTCTTTTTTCCTTCAACTTAGCAAGAATATATTATTTAACTATTTATAGCCCACTTACATCCGAATATCCATTTATGAGCTCAGGCTCATCTGCACCGGTGAAGAGAAAATTCACAAAAAAATACTAAATGAATCCAAAAAAAAAAATCTGAATATTGTTTTCGCATAGTGCGTGAGGTGCGCTCCAAATTTCATATCATTTGGACATATGGGTAACTATTAGTAAAAAATATAAATTGGGCCAGAACAATACATCATATACCTCAAATTTGTCTTTTTTTGCCGAGAGCTACTCAGATGTTCAAATAATCTGAAATTTGGAACGCACCTCACGCACCAAATTATCTTCCATGCAAAAACATATGGAATTTGTTAAATTTTTCTAGTATTTTTTTTAAAAAATTTGTTCATCGCAGGTGTAGCACCAAATCACCCTATTATACTTGCTCTAATATGTTAGTACTATTACATAGGGCTTCCCAGCAAAAAATGACCCTGCAAAGTAATAAATGAAAGCCTTTATTTTATCAAACATATGACACTATCTACTATGAAAATCAGAGAGACGTATGGCTTAGTTTCGTGATGTACATTACTTGGTTTCTGTAATCTCTTTGATCATGGTTTTAAGGGGAGACCGTGGACTTATATGATATACTCCCTCCATCTTTATTTGCTCTGCATATTATGTTTGACTGAAGTCAAACTTCATAAAGTTTGACTAACTTTATAGAAAAAAATATAATCATTTACCATAAAAATCTATATGATGTGAAAGTACAGTCAATAATGAATCTAATGACGTTGATTTTTTTATTATATATGTTAATATTTTTGTTTATAAACTTTGACCAAAGCTAATAAGCGGACTAAATAAAAACGGAGGGAGCACATAACAGCATAATGGGGGAAGGAATGTTAAATCCAGAATAGAGTGGGCTGTGGCTACTCCTTGCTGGTCAAATATGTTCAGGTTTGCAACAGTTACTCACATTGTTGCTTCAAGGTCTGATCATGTCCCCCTTATGTTATGTTTGGCGAAGCAGCAACAGCCGAGAAAGAATCATGGCACATTCAAGTATGAATACATGTGGGAAAGAGATAAATCGTTGAAGGCAGAGGTTGAAAGGGTATAGGTCAGCAGCCCGGCTATAGGGATCAGATCTTGATGGAATTGCTTAGAAACTAAATCTCGAATATACACAAGTGTGCATATCATATACTCCCTCCATCCCATAATATAGGAATGTTTTTGACATTAGTATAGTATCAAAAACGTTCTTATATTATGGGACAGAGGAAGTATTAAAGAAGGAAAGGCAAAGAAAGCCTCCACTGGTTATTTACAAATATGGTGATTTCTCACACATATACAGCTCCACTCCACATACTACAATTTAGACTACTCCTCCCCACTGCTCCACCGTACTAAACCTGCAAACACAAAGTCAACGTTTCCTTTCATAAGTAAATCCTCCCTTCGGCTTCGATTTTCTGCATGAGACAACCGGTCGACGACAAGGCACCATCAAACACAACTTTGTAGGAGCAATTATCAGGGCCGGCCCTGGTGACACACACGCACACACACACACACACACACACACACACACACACACACACACACACACACACACACACACCCCTTTAGCACTGGTCAGGCACAAACAGCTGCAAAATATTCAGTGGAACGGAACTACTCCTAATAGGCAACGGACTAGCAAAGAAGCTTAAACAACTAACAAAACACTATGTCTCAAAGACATGATGCAACAATTGAGTTCACTACAGCCAACAAAACCAATATATAGCAGGGGATAAGAACAAATTCTGTGGATACAAATTATTTCGATGATGCCGAGGCAAACATTGTGTGACTTGCTAGTTATACTGCTGGCGTGAGTTCAGAGAGAGGAGCGTCCTCAAGATACCAGCAAGAAAGCCAATGATGGGCAGCATCGTGAGGATGATTTTTGTGTTGTCTTGGATGAAGCCGTAGACCTTGATCCAGCTCGTCGTCTCCTTGTACTGCTGAATCTCCGCCACGATGGAGTTGTAGACCGGGCCGCCGTCTAGGCGCTTCACAAGGTTCTTGAAGAAATCTAGCGTCTCCTTGTCGGTCAGATTTGCTTGCAATATCTGCTTCTTATGCAGCTCCTCCACGTCCTCCTCCCGGTTCATGAGCATCGCCAGGAGGGCGAGGTACGAGCACACGGCGGTATGTAACTTCCTGATATCCTCCCTGTCGTTGGAGGCTGTGCAGACCTCGAGGGCGGCCATGTTTACGAGCCAGCACGCCCTCGTTTCGTCGAGGAACAGCGGCGGAAGGAAGAGATAGCTGAAGATCTTCGCTATCCAGATGCCCATGTCACAGAAATATGGCGTCATGCAGGGCTTGATCCTGATGGACATCCGGGCGAGATCGGTGGCACGTATCGTGAACGGCAAGGTGGATGGGAGCTCTACATAGGATCTATGGACTGGCCCCACTTTCTCCATCCGGAAGAGGGCAAGGAGATGTGGCGGGTTGCAACCAGTACTTAAAAGAGTTAAAAATGATCCAATTCCAACGCTCCCCCGTTGCCCGATCTGGAACATGCTTCCCATGATAGAGATGAACTTGTCCACCGGAGCAGGAGCACCACTGAGCCCGTTGAGTATATCCACTACGGACCAAGGGATCTGGTTCTCCAGCAGCATGATGTCGTTCTCGATGCAAACTCGGTTGCAGATGAGCGCACGCTGCAACGACGGATCTACAGTATGCTGTGAATCGGCCGCCATTACACGCACGTACTGCAGCAAGAAACAAGCATCGAGGAGCATCATGGTGGTGAACTTATGAGCATCCATACCTGCCACCTCATCGCCGACGTAGAGGCCGCGGGCCATCCCCGCGACGGCGGAGACGGCACCGTAGATCTCCTCGGGCGAGTGACCCGAGTCCTCAATGAAACAGTGTGCAGCCACCATCTTCAACTTCTCCATCTCCTCGAGCTTGGGAATGCCGTGGTGGTAAGGGCCGATTGCCACCACCATCGGCTCTATGTACCGCTCGCCTAGATCCCGTAGGCTCGCAGGGAACCTATGGAACTTTGATTCCCACACACAAGATGTGAACTCATTTGCTGTTTGCTTCCACTCCTCAGCCGGAATACGAGTGGGTTCTGGTGGGTGGTCCTCGATGGCCATGGCTGCTTAACTTGGCCGGAAGAGATAGGACGATGGCTAGCTTGCTATATGGATCGATCAGATCAGATCGAGTGTCATATGTGAACCGGATTTGCCAGCTTTGGCGGACAATATGGAAGAGTAGATGTGGTTATTTATTACTACTCCGTAGTACTAGTATATAGTAGATCTCACATGCCAAGTTGCATTGCAACCATGTGCAAACTGGCCTGGCCGCACCACGTTCATTGAGAGTCAGCGCGCGCGCACATACCGAGCGACGACCCAACCTGTAAACAATCCTTGATCAATGTATTGTTTTTAATTACTTACCACATATGTCAGGTCATGATCAGTGTGGTGTTTATGTTAGAGATACGAGATGCAAATCAAAACGACGAAGAATGAAATCAACACATGAGACACGCGATATTAAGGTGGAAACTCCTCCAACACAAGGGGGATAAACACATGAAACTACATATGAAGCAAAATGAGTGAATCTACACTCTAAAATACGTCTATATACATCCATATGTAGTTTATATAAAAATCTAAATTTATATTTAGGAACCGTGGGAGTAGATTTGACGTATTGTACCCAGAGAAAAAAAATTGGCGTACGGTAGTATAACAAACTGGGCCAGATACTGTAGCGAACCAACCGGGTATTTTGTAAATAAAGCGTTTTTATACCTAAAAAAATGAATGCGGTTTTCCAATTTTTGAAATATATTTTGAAAACACGAAGGTTTGTTAAATTGCAAAATATTTTTAAAAATTTGAACTTCTTTTGGAAACGCAAACAAGTTTTCAATATGTGAACCTTTTTATGAAGAATAGAAACTTTTATTGATTTTGTGTACATTTTTCAAATTATAGAACATTTGTTGAACATTTTTTCAAACTTGTCAGCCGTTTTCTGAAAGTACGAACATTTTTTCATAAAGACAAACAATTCTCAAATGTGCGAACATTTTCTTGAAAACATGAATACAATTTTAAAATTTACATATAGTTTCTGAAAATGCAAACACTTTTTCAAATTTCTGAGCATTATTTTAGAACACATTTTGTTTTTCAGATTTATGATTTTTTTTTCAAATTTACTAACATTTTCCGAAAACATTTTTTATTTTCTAGGACCTAAGCATTTTTTCTGTTCAATTTTTTTTCGTGTTTCTTCCCTTTTTTAATTAATTCATTTTTATCCTTTTGAACTTTAATATAATTTTTTAAACCTGTTCCAAATTTTTAAAAAAATTGTTTGGAATACCAGAAAATGTTCTTGTTTTCAAAAATTTCTTCAAAATTTAAACAAAGTGTTCTAGAATTTCATAAAATGTTCTAATTTTCAAATATTTTCTTCACAAATTTAAGAAATTTATCTGTTTCAAAATAAAGATGAGGAATTATAAAAAGCATGTGGTTTGCAAATTTTGTTCAAAATTTTCGTCAATTGTTGAATACAATTTTGGAAAAAGTGTTCAAACTTGTAAAATTTTCAACAATTTGAATTCCAAAATGTTGATAAATTTCTATAATGGTTTGGACATAAGAAGATGTTTATGTTGATTAATAATGACACAAATTGCAAGTACCAAAAGCATTCAAATTAGGAAAAAAAATACATGCTCACATATGCACCTGTTTGACATAGTCTCGCACACTCCTTTCATCTGGTGTTTTTTTACTATGGATAAATGACAGCAACTTCCTGCAATAGCCTGGCACGGACATATGAGGTATCCATGCAAGGTTTGAACAACTTTCGACACCGTTTACATGTAGCGGCACGTCCGGCCATTTATCAGCCTTTTTCACCGAGAAAACTTCAGAAAATGCAAAACTTGTCAAAAATCCACATAACTTGGCGTGATGCCTTGAATTGGTCATAAAAGCTGGTGGAAAAAATCGAGGCCATTCGATGGTTGTTGCAAAACAATGAGTTTTCAAACGGATCCTTCTGACATGTGGGCATGGCCATGGTAGACATTCATGCCTGGTTTGGACCACTTTCGACACCGTATGCAAGTTGCTACATGTCCGCCCATTTATGGGCTTTTTTTAACCGAGAAAATTTCATGCAAAGCTCGACGAAAACCCAAATATTTTGGCATGATGCCTTTAATTGGTCATACAAGGCCATGAAAAAAGGGGCAATTTAAAGGGATCTCGAGAAACGAGGTGTTCCCAAATGGACCCTTCTGGCATATCCGAACACTCTCCATTGAACATGGCATTTCTTTGGAAATCTCAGGACTGACCCCAACTTTTGCAAGATGGTGGGCATTCCCATGTGAGGCATTCGTGCCTAATCTGCCGTGAATTAGCCTTTTCACCAAGAAAACTTCAAAAAATGCACTACTTGTCGAAAGCACAAACAACTTGCCATCATACCTTGAATTGGTCATACAAGGCCCTGAAAAAATGAGGTCATTTCAAGGAATTCGAGAAACAACGTGCTCTCAAAAGGAGCCTATTGGCCTACCCGAACACCCTTCATTCAACATGGTTCATTTTTGTACATCATTGAAATGGCCCCATCTTTTTGCCATCGGGTGGGCACTCCCATGGTAGGCATCCATGTCAGGTTTGAACGATTTTTAACACCGTATGCAAGTTGCGACACATCCGGCCATTTTTTGGCCTTTTTTCTCGCTGAGAAAACTCCAGAAACTGCAAAACATGTCGAAAACCAAAATAGTTTGTCATGGTGCCTTGAATTGGTCATGCAAGGCCATGACAAAAATATGAGCCATTTCAGGAATGTCAAAAAAACAATATGCTCTTAGATGAACCCTTTGGACCTACCCAAACACCCTTCGTTGAACATGATATATTTATGGATATCCTTGAAGTTACCTCAACTTCTGCTATAAGGTGGACATGCCCATGATAGGCATAGGTTTGAACGACTTTCGACACTGTATGCAAGTTGTGACAAGTCCAGCAATTTATCGACCTTTTTTGATCGAGAAAACTTCAGAAATTGCAAAATTTATTGAAAACCCAAGAAACTTGGCTTGGTGCCTTGAATTGATCATATAATGCCATGAAAAAATTGGAGGTATTGATGCCTACCATGGGCATGCCCACCTGTTTGCAAAAGTTGTGCTCATTTCAAGAATGTAAAAAAATACCATGCTAAACAAAGGGCTGTTTGGGTAGGCATCCATGCTAGGTTTGAAGGGAAAAATATTTAAAATCATAATTAAAACAGGTATATAAAACTGTCATTTTAAGTTTCTAACATAACTAATAACAAATAAGTACAAAGAGATAAAATTAAAAATAGTACAAGCTTTTTCAAAAAAACATTTAATAAACATTTCAAGGAAAAAGAATTGAAAATCATAATTTAAAACAGTTACTTAAAACTGTTATTTTGGTATTCCAAACAACACTCCTAATTTTTGAACAGGTTTCAAAAAGTATAATAATGTTCGAAAATGAAAAGTGGATTAACGAAAAAATAGGAGGAAAAAAAATAGAAGAAGAAAAAATGCTTAGGCCTTGCCCAACTAAGCGATGACATCACTCCCGTTGGGCGCCTGTTGGAATTTGTTTTGCCGACCAACAATCAGGGTTTGTTTTGTCGACCAACAATCAAGAAAAACGGTTTCCCCCTGCTTTGTATTACAAAGCAACCATCCGATACAACCAACGATAGTAGCTGGGGCGGAAGCAGCACAATTGAAAGGATCGATATAGTTGACTAGAGGGGGGTGAATAGGCAACTAACAATTTTTAGCCTTTCTTTACCAATTTCAACTTTGCATCAAAGTAGGTTGTCTAGATATGCAACTAGGTGAGCAACCTATATGCTGCAACAACAACAAGCACACATGCAAGCAAGAGATGCAACACAATATAAGCTTGCACAAGTAAAGGTGAGAGATAACCAAAAGGGGAACCAATGGAGACGAGGATGTGTTACCAAAGTTCCTTCCTTTTGAAGGGAAGTACGTCTCCGTTAGAGCGGTGTGGAGGCACAATGATCCCCAAGAAGCCACTAGGGCCACCGTATTCTCCTCACGCCCTCACACAATGCGAGATGCCGTGATTCCACTATTGGTGCCCTTGGAGGCGGCGACCGAACCTTTACAAATAAAGTTGGGGCAATCTCCACAACTTAATTGGAGGCTCCCAATGACACCATGAAGCTTCACCACAATGGACTATGGCTCCGTGGTGACCTCAACCATCTAGGGTGCTCAAACACCCAAGAAAAACAAGATCCGCAAGGGATTAGTGGGGGGAATCATATTTCTCTAGGTGGAAGTGTAGATCGGGGCCTTCTCAACCAATCCCGAGCAAATCAACAAGTTTGATTGGCTAGGGAGAGAGATCGGGCGAAAATGGAGCTTGGAGCAACAATGGAGCTTTTGGGCAACCATTGAGTAATGGCTCCTTTGATGTTAGTAACAAGGGTCTTGGGAACCCAAATAGACCATTCAATGTACTCATAAGGAGAACCAACAAATTTAGCATAAACATGCCCGTCACTAGCACGACACAACACATAGAAGGGTTAAAGTCGTCGGCTTTGTTGGAAGGGATGGCATTGCCCCTTTTGACGTTGCCATCCTTTACTTTGTTCTTCTTCTCCTTAGAAGTACCCTCTCCCTCCTTTACAAAGGTTTGCTTGAGAGGGGGAGGTCGTTTGGTCTTGTCATTCTTCTTCTTGTTATTGGACTTGGGTGCGAACCCAAATCCCTCCTTGGCAACAACTTCCTTTTGATTACTCCAAAGGTCATTGATATTCTTCTCACCTTGTACACACGACACAAGGCCTTTCTTAAGTTGCTCCTTCAACTTGGCATTTTCCTCCACAAGATGCACATGCTCACAACACGGGTTAGTAGCATTTGCGTTATCAACTAAAACCATATGAGGAAATGTGGCTTTCTCCTTGGTTAGCTTCACTTGGAGTTGATTTATGAGACTCCTAGAGGCTAGCATGAGCACCCTTCAAGGCCTTGTGAGCCTTGTCAAGTGAATCAAACTCCTCTTTGAGTCTAGCAAGGTCAATCCCAAGTTTAGCCTTCTCGGAGTTTAGCACACGAGAGACACCAAGAGCATGATCAAGATCTTTCTTTAATTTAGCATGGTCATCGTTGTGTGATTCCTCAAGAGCCAAACGATGCCCACGCTCTTCCTCAAGAGCATTAGAGAGATCCGATATCTCATCGGCATAGTCACGACTATGACCTTCCATCTTAGAGATGGTTTCTTCATGAGCCTCGATCATGTCATTGGCTTCACCAAGTTGTTACAAGAGAGCAACGAAGTGCTTCTTGGATTTGCCCTTGAGTTTACTCATAAAAGACTCAAATTCAATCACTTCCTCATTAGACCCCTCACTTTCATCAATGCAATTTGTCAAGGAGGGATTAGTAATGATGGTGGTTTTGATGTTGGGGGTTACCTTTTTAGTGGCTTTAGCCATGAGGCACTTGGCGGTGATGTTCTCATTGGGTGAATCGAAGAGAGACACCCGGGGAGTTGTGGCAATGGCAACGGAGGCCATGGCCATTGATTCACCATCTTCATCATCATCGTCATCCTCATGGTATTCTTCTTGAATCACCAACCCATGAGTAGGAGTCTTTTTGGTGAAGTTTTTCTTGTTGGGGAAGGACTTGGCTTTGTCTTTTCGGATGAGCTTGCCACCATTGTATTCCCGCTTCTCGTAAGGGCAATCCACAACAAAGTGGCTCACATTGCCACAATTGTAACAAGTTCTCACTCGTTGCTTGCCCTTGAAACCACTTGAGTTGTTCTTGTTGAAGTTGGGCCTTGTGTTCTTCTTGCTCCAAAGTTTCCTTGAGGCAAGAGCCATGTGCTCATGATAATCATATTTTGTATCTTCGGGGTTGCTCTCCTCATCTTCCTCCTCTTCCATAATAACCTTGGCATTCAAAGCAAGGTTGGGCTTCTTTGCTCTTTGAGAATGCAACACCGCGTTGTCGGCGGTTTTGTCCAAGATCCTCATTGCAACGAACTCATCCAACACTTCATTTGAGGTCAAGGAGTGGAAGTCCGGTCTTTGACGGATCACGGAGGACATGGCCTTGGGGAACTTGCACTTGATCCAATTGTCATCTGTGTCCTTGCTCCCATGATCTCGGAGTGAGACCGCGAGTTTGGTTACTCTCCGAAAGATCTCACGAGGTTCTTCATCTTCTTTCATTGCAAACTCATCGGCTTCATCTTGTACCACTTCATAGTTGGAGCGTTGAATGCTTGCGCTTCCCCTGTAGAGAGAAACAACACAATGCCAGGCGTCTTTGGCCGTGGCGAAGGGTCAAAGATAAGGGAGATCTTCGGGGGGAATTGCATCTTGGATGATGAAGAGAGCATTCTCATTGAATTGATTATCCACGGCTTCTCTAGGGGTGAAGTTGCTTCGATCATGTGGATAGAAACCTTCTTCAATGATTCTCCAAAGATTAGTATTCACATGATTTAAATGACGCTTGAAGCGGTAAACCCAAGAATCAAAGTCCTCATTTTTCACAATCTTAGGAGGAGGGCCGGCATGATTTAAATGAGTAGAGGGAATCGGTCCACCATAAATTGGAGGTTCCACATAGGCAAAGATGCCAGTGCCATTTCTACAACTAGTAGAAGGACCCTTTTCACTAGTAGCTTCCCCCATGTCGGAGTTAGCATCCGTCACCTTGTTAGTGGGATCACCCACTTTCATCGGCGAGGTAGATAGTTTAAGTCCTTCTAAGAATTTATTAAACATGCTTTCAACCTCGGGCGTCATGGAGGTTTTCAATGTGTCCAAAACCACATTGAATTCCTCACGAGAGACCGTGGTTCCCCCATCAGCCGTAGACGAGCTTGGATTCACACCAGAGTGCTCCTCCCCACCGTCTACGGTGTCAACCATACTCTTCAGACGACAAAGTCCTTAAAAAAGAGACGAGGCTCTGATACTAACTGAAAGGATTAATATAGTTGACTAGAGGGGGGGGGGGGTGAATAGGCAACTAACAAGTTTTAGCTTTTCTTTACAAATTTCAACTTTGCATCAAAGTAGGTTGTCTAGATATGCAACTAGGTGAGCAACCTATATGATGCGATAACAACAAGCACACACACAAGCAAGAGATGCAACACAATATAAGCTAGCACAAGTAAAGGTGAGAGATAACCAAAAGGCGAACCGATGGAGACGAGGATGTGTTACCGAAGTTCCTTCCTTTTGAAGGGAAGTACATCTCCGTTAGAGCGGTGTGGAGGCACAATGCTCCCCAAGAAGACACCAGGGCCACTGTATTCTCCTCATGCCCTCACACAATGCGAGATGTCGTGATTCCACTATTGGTGCCCTTGGAGGCGGTGACCGAACCTTTACAAACAAGGTTGGGGCAATCTCCACAACTTAATTGGAGGCTCCCAACGACACCACGAAGCTTCACCACAATGGACTATGGCTCCGCGGTGACCTCAACCGTCTATGGTGCTCAAACACCCAAGAGTAATAAGATCCGCAAGGGATTTGTGGGGGGGGGGGATCAAATTTCTCTTAGTGGAAGTGTAGATCGGGGCCTTCTCAACCAATCCCGAGCAAATCAACAAGTTTGATTGGCTAGGGAGAGAGATCGGGCGAAAATGGAGCTTGGAGCAACAATGAAGCTTTTGGGGGAAGAGGTGAGTCAACTTTGGAGAAGAAGACCTCCTTTTATAGTGGGGGGGGGGGACAAACCAACCGTTACCCCCCAAAACAGCCCCGCAGAGGGTGGTACTACCGCAGGGGGCAGCGGTACTACCGCTCCCCCTCGCGGTACTGCCATGCAGTTTGGGAGGGCAAGCATATGAGCAAGCATCGGACCCAGTGCGGTACTGCCGCGGTGGTAGGGCAGTACTACCGCTCACGAGCGGTACTACCGCTGCTTAGTGCCACAATCCGACACGAGAGGTGACCCCCTCGAGTCAAGGCGGTAGGAGCTCGGTACCGCAGCGGTATTACGGCTGAGGACCCCCAGGCGATACTACCGCTGCAGAGCGGTACTGCCGCCTGTGGCTCTTGAGCGGTACTACCGCTGGGCACCGCGGTACTGACGCTGGAACAAAACATGCCCAAAGGAAGGAAAAGGAAGCTCCATCGATGCGGGAAGGGTTCAGGAGGTGCGAAGAGGATGTGTACGTGTTGATTCCACCCTAGCCTTACCAAAGCGGATCCCCTCTTGATAGTACGGTGACTCCTACGAAACATGTCCACCAAAACAGAAACGAAAGAGCTACACCGTCTTTGATTAGAACTCTGAGGGGAAGGAATCGTCTCATGCCAAAGGATGAATCTCTGAAATGCTCAAAGCACACGATTAGTCCGCAAGCGTGTTGTCATCAATCACCAAAACTACATAGAGAGAGATATGCCTTAACCATCTCCCCCTTTTTGGTGGATTGATGACAACCAGGGATTTGCACAAAGATAGGACAAGAAAGAAGGAAAAACTCAGAACTACAAAATATAGACGGGCTCCCCCTGAATGTGTGTACCTAATTAGTGGTGCCTATGGAATGCAAGGCACACACATCAGGATCAACACTCCCCCTATATTTTATAGTCCAACAACCTAAGCATATGGGTACATGTGAGCAGGGTATATATAATAGGATAAGCATGCATCTCACAAATTACCAAAGACTGGACATAGATACTAATAAATAAGGTAGCATATGTCTCACACCATATGAACTGGAACTAGGTCTCACAGGCACAAAACCAACCAAAGAAAACGACGAGAGAAAAGTTGCAAGAAAGACAAGATAAACAGACCACAAACCACAAACACACACTTGCAACTAGGCAACGAACGACATAAATCCCTAGACTCTCTCCCCCTTTGGCATCGAGACACCAAAAATTCAGAGAGCGTTGCTACGGCTCCAGGTGATAGCAAACTGAGGATCTCGAGCATCACATCCCAGCGGGATCATTTGCACTGCCATCATTGGTAGGAAACTGCTCGGTGTCTGAATCGGTCCACGGGCAGTGCTGCTGAACCCACTCCTCCTCATCGGTGATCCTTCCCTCAGATCTGCTGGCAACTGTTACACCCAACTGACGCATGAGCTCCTTGTGAAGGCTCCGTGCCTTCTTCTCAGAGACATGAGACATGTACTGGCCATGAGACTCCATGCAGAAAAGTTTCTTCATCTTGCGCTTGATCTTCTTTGTCCAAGAGGGCTCCACTCCGGAGGGCTCATAGTCCTCATCATCATTGGCCTCAGCCTCGCCCTCAGTCTCTAGATCAGTAGCCGAAGATGGACTTCTAGACTTGGGAGCCGGGGTGCCCCAATTATCCTTCTTCCTCAGACGCTTGATCTCATGAGAAACCAACTCTCCAGTTTCCAGCAACACCCTAGGATAGACTTGTGCCCAGGCCTTCTCAATAAGCAACATGATAAACAGACCATAGGTCAGGCACTTGTGCTCAGAGACGGCAGAGAGAAGTTCAGACCACATGACATGGGAAATGTCTAGAGACTCGCCAGTGTTTTCTTCCTTCTCATACTGGCAGAAGAGAAGCATGTCCACGAGAAAGGAGTGGACCATATCCAGATTCCCGATATGAGGGAAGAGAGTCTCTCGGAAAACACGATAAAGGATGTCCAGAAAGGCAGGCAACTCATAGGTCTCCTTCTTAGTCATGGGGTGAATCTTCACAGAACAGTAGGGTCAGATGGCTTGCTTGTGAGTGGAGGTTGCATTGCGGGGAGGGCGGAAGCCGACTGGAGTCTCAAGCCCGTGATCTTCCACCCCAAGTAACTCCATGAAGGCCTTCCACTTGACAGAAAGCAACTTACCATTTGTCATCCAAGTCATAGTCCTTTCTTCATCAGTCCCCAGATGTACAGTGGCATAGAATTGAGCCACCAGATCTGCATCAAAGTCCTTGTTGAACTGCATGATTTTGAGAATGTTCAGCTGAGAGCACATCTGAAGGGCTTCACCAAAGTACTCAAGGTCCTTCTCTATAGCATCTGTGTCGATAGAATGCACATCAGCATAGAGATTCTTCTTAGCCTTGATCACATCAAAGTAGATGGCAAACTGAAAGAGGTTCCAGAATGGGTGGTTGACCAAATTGGGTTCTTGGTCTTCCGCATAGGGGTTTCATGACCCACAAGTATAGGTGATCTATCGTAGTCCTTTCGATAAGTAAGAGTGTCGAACCCAATGAGGAGCAGAAGGAAATGACAAGCGGTTTTCGGTAAGGTATTCTCTGCAAGCACTGAAATTGTAGGTAATAGATAGTTTTGTGATAAGATAATTTGTAACGAGTAACAAGCAATGAAAGTAAATAAGGTGCAGCAAGGTGGCCCAATCCTTTTTGTAGCAAAGGACAAGCCTGGACAACTTCTTATAATGAGAAAATCGCTCCCGAGGACACATGGGAATTATCGTCAAGCTAGTTTCATCACGCTCATATGATTCGTGTTCGGTACTTTGATAATTTGATATGTGGGTGGACCGGTGCTTGGGTACTGCCCTTACATGGACAAGCATCCCACTTATGATTAACCCCTATTGCAAGCATCCGCAACTACAAAAGAAGTACTAAGGTAAACCTAACCACAGCATGAAACATATGGATCCAAATCAGCCCCTGATACGTCTCCAATGTATCTATAATTTTTGATTGTTCCATGCTATTATATTACCTGTTTTGGATGTTTATGGGCTTTATTTTATATATTATTATCATTTTTGGGACTAACCTACTAACCGGAGGCCTAGCCTATATTGCCGTTTTTTTGCCTATTTCAGTATTTCGAAGAAAAGGAATATCAAACGGAGTCCAAACGGAGTGAAACCTTCGGGAACGTGATTTTTGGAACGAACAAGATCCGGAGAGCTTGGAGTGCAAGTAAAGAAGCTCCCGAGGACCCCACGAGATAGGGGGCCGCGCCCCCTCTGTAGGGCGCGCCCCCCTATCTCGTGGGACCCTCGGGAGTCCACCGACGTACCTCTTCCTCCTATATATACCTACGGACCCCGAAAACATCCAGGGGCACCACGAAACACAATTTCCACCACCGCAACCTTCTGTATCCACGAGATCCCATCTTGGAGCCTTCGCCGGCACTCTACCGGAGGGGGAATCAGCCACGGAGGGCCTCTACATCAACATCCTTGCCCCTCCTGTGAGTTGTGTGTAGTTTACCACAGACCTACGGGTCCATAGTTATTAGCTAGATGGCTTCTTCTCTCTTTTTGGATCTCAATACAATGTTCTCCCCCTCTCTTGTGGAGATCTATTCGATGTAATCTCTTTTTCCAGTGTGTTTGTCGAGATCCGATGAATTGTGAGTTTATGATCAGATTTATCTATGGGTATTAATTGAATCTTGTCTGAATTCTTTTATGTATGATTGAGTTATCTTTGCAAGTCTCTTCGAATTATCGGTTTGGTTTGGCCTACTAGATTGATCTTTCTTGCCATGGGAGAAGTGCTTAGCTTTGGGTTCAATCTTGAAGTGTTCTTACCCAGTGACAAAAAGGTTTGCAAGACACGTATTGTATTGTTTCCATCGAGGATAACAAGATGGGGTTTATATCATATTGCATGAGTTTATCCCTCTACATCATGTATCTTGCTTAATGTGTTGCTCTGTTCTTATGAACTTAATACTCTAGATGCATGCTGGATAGCGGTCGATGTGTGGAGTAATAGTAGTAGATGCAGGCAAGAGTCGGTCTACTTGTTATGGATGTGATGCCTATATACATGATCATGCCTAGATAACGTCATAATTATTCGCTTTTCTATCAATTACTCGACAGTAATTTGTTCACCCACCGTAATACTTATGCTCTCGAGAGAAGCCTCTAGTGAAACCTATGCCCCCCGGGTCTATCTCTTATCTTATTTGCTTTCAATTTACTTTTATTTGCATCTTTACTTTCTTGCATCTATATTATAAAATACCAAAAATATATCTATCTTATCATACAATCTCTATTAGATCTCACTTTTGCAAGTGGCCGTGAAGGGATTGACAACCCCTTTATTGCGTTGGTTGCGAGTTCTCAGTTTGTTTGTGTAGGCGCGTGGGACTTTGGAGGAGCCTCCTACTGGATTGATACCTTGGTTCTCAAAAACTGAGGGAAATACTTACGCTACACTTGCTGCATCACCCTCTCCTCTTCGGGGAAAACCAACGCTAGCTCAAGACGTAGCAAGAAGGATTTATGGCGCCGTTGCCGGGGAGGTCTTCGCTCAAGTAAAGACATACCAAGTACCTATCACAAACTCATCTCCCTCGCACTTACATTATTTGCCATTTGCCTCTCGTTTTCCTCTCCCCCACTTCATCCTTGCCGTTTTATTCGCCCTCTCTTTCCCAATCTCCTCCTCTCTTTCCGCTTGCCTTTTTCCGTTGCATGTGTGTTTGCTTGTTTACCTCGTCATTATGGCTAGTCCTCCTATCCTTATTATCTCTCCCAAACAAGAAATTCTCAATTTTAAGCAAAGGGAGGGAGAAAATTTAAAAGATGCTTGGCATAGAATTTGCAATGCCCAATATAAATCTCCTAGGAAGCTTTCCACTTCCGTTCTTCTCCGCAATTTTTATGTAGGCATTACTCCTTGGAATAGATGTGTTCTTGATATTGCTACCGGAGGTGATTTCATGGGTAGCCATACGTTTGATGCTTATAGAGCTATGTTAGATTTATTTGGCTCTCCACCTCTTTTGGTTAATGGAACTATTTTAACTTTAGAACACGTTATGCAGCGGCTTGATATTATTGAAAATAAAATTGCCACTGTTGAGTTGATTGAAAATTTGGATAAAAAGATTCATAATCTTATTACCCAATATGAATCTAGGGTTGGAGTTACCTTGAAAAATCTTAAAGCAAAAGAACCTATAGTTAATGAAAAAATAGATCTTGATTCTGCTAGAATTGGTAAACTTGAGGATATAATTACCAACTTAGGTTCGGCTTTTTCTCCCATGAAAGATACTCCAAAACCCCCTACAAAAACTACCAAACTCATCTATGTTCCTAAAAATAAAGGTGAAACTTCTAGTAAGGAAGACGCGGACCTCAAATCTATTTGTGTTCTCCCCAATGGTCTCTCTATCATTAAGGAACCTTTTGCTACCAATGAATTTCTTGAACTTTTGTCTAAAGGTTTGGCCATTACTAAAAAGGGATAGATCCCTGGAGATCACGATCTTGCTACTTACGAATCAAGTGCCAAAGAAGGTACTCGTTAGATCTATCTTTGCTTTTATGCCTAGCTAGGGGCGTTAAACGATAGCGCTAGTTGGGAGGCAACCCAATTTTCTTTATGTTTTTTGTTTTTGTTCCTATTTAGTGTTAAATTTTGTTTCTACTTTCTGTTTAGATGTGTTTTTATCTTTTGTTTAGTGTTTGTGCCAAGTAGAACCTATAGGATAAACTATGATGATGGTTGATTTGATTCTGCTGAAAAACAGAAACTTTGCGCTCATGAGGAAAAAATCAATAAATCACAGAAACGTGCTTTTGCGTTGATTCTTTTTTGCTGCTGATCAATAAACAAAATTTCCAGTACGTCCTAGTTTGGTAGGATTTTTAGTGTTCCATAAGTTTGCGTTAGCTACAGATTGCTACAGACTGTTCTGTTTTTGACAGATTCTGTTTTTCGTGTGTTGTTTGCTTATTTCAATGCATCTATGGCTAGTAATTCAGTCTATGAACCATACAGAAGTTGGAATACAGTAGGTTTAACACCAAAATAAATAAAGAATGAGTTCATTGCAGTACCTTATGTGGTGGTTTTGTTTTCTTTCACTAACGGAGCTTATAAGATTTCCTGTTGAGTTTTGTGTTGTGAAGTTTTCAAGTTTTGGGTAAAGCTTTTATGGACTATGGAATAAAGAGTGGCAAGAGCCTAAGCTTGGGGATGCCCAAGGCACCCCAAGATATTCAAGAATAGCCAAAAGCCTAAGCTTGGGGATGCCCCGGGAAGGCATCCCCTCTTTCGTCTTCGTTCATTGGTAACTTTACTTGGAGCTATATTTTTATTCACCACATGATATGTGTTTTGCTTGGAGCGTTGTGTATTATATTGATTTTTTCTTTTTAGTTTACCACAATCATCCTTGCTGTACACACCTTTTGGGAGAATCCTATTTGATTAGAATTTGCTAGAATACTCTATGTGCTTCACTTATATCTTTTGAGCTTGGTAGTTTTTGCTCTAGTGCTTCACTTATATCTTTTAGAGCATGGTGGTGGATTAATTTTGAAGAAATTGCTAGTCTATCATGCTTCACTTATTTTATTTTGAGAGTCTTTTAGAACAGCATGGTATTTGCTATGGTTATAATTTGGTCCTAGAATGATGAGCATCCAAGTTGGGTATAATAAAAACTATCATAGGATGTGAATTGGATGCTATGATCAATTTGATGCTTGATAATTGTTTTGAGATATGGAGGTAGTGATATTAAAGTCATGCTAGTTGGGTGATTATGGATTTAAAGAATGCTTGTGTTGAAGTTTGTGATTCCCATAGCATGCATGTATGGTGAACCGCTTTGTGATGAAGTTGGAGCACACTTTTATTTATTGAATGTCTTCCTTATGAGTGGCAGTCGGGGACGAGCGATGGTCTTTTCCTACCAATCTATCCCCCTAGGAGCATGTGCGTAGTACTTTGGTTTTTGATTACTTCTAAATTTATACAACAAGTATATGAGTTCTTTTGACTAATGTTGAGTCCATGGATTATACGCAGCCTTTTCACCCCTCCATTATTGCTAGCCTCTCTTGTACCATGCAACTTTCGCTGGTACCATATACCCACCATATACCTTCCTCAAAACAGCCACCATACCTACCTATTATGGCATTTGCATAGCCATTCTGAGATATATTGCCATGCAACTTTCCACTGTTCCGTTTATTATGACACGTTTCATCATTGTCATATTGCTCTTTGCATGATCATGTAGTCGACATCGTATTTGTGGCAAAGCCACCATCATAATCTTCATACATGTCACTCTTGATTCATTGCATATCCCGGTATACCACCGGAGGCATTCACATAGAGTCATATCTTGTTCTAGCTTTGAGTTGTAAATCCATAAAAGTGTGACGATCTTCATTATTAGAGCATTGTCCCAGTGAGGAAAGGATGATGAAGACTATGATTCCCCCACAAGTTGGGATGAGACTTAGGACTTTAGAAAAAAATAAAAAAAGGAGAAAGGCCAAAAAGAAAAAGAAAAAAAGAAGGCCAAAGAAAAAAAGAAAAGAAAATAAAAAAAAAGAATGAGAGAAAAAGAGAGAAGGGACAATGCTACTATCTCTTTTTCCACACTTGTGCTTCAAAATAGCACCATGATCTTCATGATAGAGAGTCTCATATGTTGTCACTTTCATATACTACTAGGAATTCTTCATTATAGAACTTGGCTTGTATATTCCAATGATGGGCTTCCTCAAAATGCCCTAGGTCTTCGTGAGCAAGCAAGTTGGATGCACACCCATTAGTTTTCTTTTGTTGAGCTTTCATATATTTATAGCTCTAGTGCATCCGTTGCATGGCAATCCCTACTCACTCACATTGATATCTATTAATGGTCATGTCCATAGCCCGTTGATACGCCTAGTTGATGTAAGACTATCTTCTCCTTTTTGTCTTCCCCACAACCACCGTTCTATTCCACATATAGTGCTATGTCCATGGCTCACACTCATGTATTGCGTGAAAGTTGAAAGAGTTTGAGATTATTAAAGTATGAAACAATTGCTTGGCTCATCATCGGGGTTGTGCATGATTAAATACTTTGTGTGATGAAGATAGAGCAATAGCCAGACTATATGATTTTGTAGGGATAACTTTCTTTGGCCATATTATTTTGAGAAGACATGATTAGTTTGCTTAGTATGCTTGAAGTATTACTATTTCTTATGTCAATATGAACTTTTATTTTGTATTATTTGGATCTGAACATTCATGCCACATTAAAGAAAATTACATTGAGAATTATGCTATGTAGCATTCCACATCAAAAATTCTCTTTTTATCATTTACCTACTCGAGGACGAGCAGGAATTAAGCTTGGGGATGCTTGATACGTCTCCAGCGTATCTATAATTTTTGATTGTTCCATGCTAATATATTACCTGTTTTGGATGTTTATGGGCTTTATTTTATACATTATTATCATTTTTGGGACTAACCTACTAACCGGAGGCCCAGCCCATATTGATGTTTTTTGCCTATTTCAGTATTTCGAAGAAAAGGAATATCAAACGGAGTCCAAATGGAATGAAACCTACGGGAACGTGATTTTTGGAACGAACAAGATCCGGAGAGCTTGGAGTGCAAGTCAAGAAGTTCCCGAGGACCACACGAGATAGGGGGCCGCCCCCCTGTAGGGTGCGCCCCCTGTCTCGTGGGACCCTCGGGCGTCCACCGACGTACCTCTTCCTCCTATATATATACCTACAGACACCAAAAACATCCAGGGGCACCACGAAACACAATTTCCACCACCGTAACCTTCTATATCCGCGAGATCCCATCTTGGAGCCTTCGCCGGCACTCTGCCGGAGGGAGAATCGACCATGGAGGGCCCCTACATCAACATCCTTGCCCCTCCTATGAGTTGTGAGTAGTTTACCACAGACCTACGGGTCCATAGTTATTAGCTAGATGACTTCTTCTCTCTTTTTGGATCTCAATACAATGTTCTCCCCCTCTCTTGTGGAGATCTATTCGATGTAATCTCTTTTTGCGGTGTGTTTCTTGAGATCCGATGAATTGTGAGTTTACGATCAGATTTATCTATGGATATTAATTGAATCTTCTCTTAATTCTTTTATGTATTATTGAGTTATCTTTGCAAGTCTCTTCGAATTATAGGTTTGGTTTGGCCTACTAGATTGATCTTTCTTGCCATGGGAGAAGTGCTTAGCTTTGGGTTCAATCTTGCGGTGTTCTTACCCAGTGACAGAAAGGGTTACTAGACACGTATTGTATTGTTTCCATCGAGGATAACAAGATGGGGTTTATATCATATTGCATGAGTTTATCCATCTACATCATGTCATCTTGCTTAATGCATTGCTCTGTTCTTATGAACTTAATACTCTAGATGCATGCTGGATAGCGGTCGATGTGTGGAGTAATAGTAGTAGATGCAGGCACGAGTCGGTCTACTTGTTATGGATGTGATGCCTATATACATGATCATGCCTAGATAACGTCATAATTATTCGCTTTTCTATGAATTGCTCGACAGTAATTTGTTCACCCACCGTAATACTTATGCTCTCGAGAGAAGCCTCTAGTGAAACCTATGGCCCCCGGGTCTATCTCTTATCTTATTTGCTTTCAATTTACTTTTATTTGCATCTTTACTTTCTTGCATCTATATTATAAAATACCAAAAATATATCTATCTTATCATACTATCTCTATCATATCTCACTTTCGCAAGTGGTCGTGAAGGGATTGACAACCCCTTTATTGCATTGGTTGCGAGTTCTCAGTTTGTTTGTGTAGGCGCGTGGGACTTTGAAGGAGCCTCCTACTGGATTGATACCTTGGTTCTCAAAAACTGAGGGAAATACTTACGCTACACTTGCTGCATCACCCTCTCCTCTTCGGGGAAAACCAACGCTAGCTCAAGACATAGCAGCCCCTTACAAAGCAATGCATAAACTAGAGTTTAAGCTTTTATCACTCTAGCAATCCATCATCTACTTATTACTTCCCAATGCCTTCCTCTAGGCCCAAATAATGGTGAAGTGTCATGTAGTCGACATTCACATAACACCACTAGAGGAGAGACAACATACATCTCATCAAAATATCGAACGAATACCAAATTCACATGAATACTAATAGCAAGACTTCACCCATGTCCTCAGGAACGAACATAACTACTCACAAAGCATATTCATGTTCATAATTAGAGGGGTAATAATATGCATAAAGGATCTGAACATATGATCTTCCACCAAGTAAACCAATTAGCATCAACTACAAGGAGTAATCAACACTACTAGCAACCCACAGGTACCAATTTGTGGTTTCGATACAAGAGATGAACTAGGGTTTGTAGAGGAGATGGTGCTAATGAAGATGTTGATGGAGATTGACCCCCTCCCGATGAGAGGATCGTTGGTGATGATGATGATGATTTCCCCCTCCCGGAGGGAAGTTTCCCTGGCAGAACAGCTCTGCCGGAGCCCTAGATTGGTTCCGCCAAGGTTCCGCCTCGTGGCGGCGGAGTTTCGTCTCGTGAGCTTGCCTCTGATTTTTTCCAGGATAAAACACCTCATATAGTAGAAGATGGGCACCGGGGGGCCACCAGGGGGCCCAGGAGACAGGGGGCGCGCCTTGTAGGGGGGGGGGCACCCTCCTAGCCAGGGTGTGGGCCCCCTCAGGTACTTCCTTTGCCCAATAATTCTTATTAAATCCAAAAATTACTTTCATGGAGTTGCAGGACTTTTGGAGCTGTGCAGGATAGGTTTCCAATATTTGCTCCTTTTCCAGCCAGAATCCCCTCTGCCGGCATTCCCCCTCTTCATGGTAAACCTTGTAAAATAAGAGAGAATAGCCATAAGTATTTTGACATAACGTGAAATAACAACCCATAATGCAATAAATATTGATATAAAAGCATGATGCAAAATGGACATATCAACTCCCCCAAGCTTAGACCTTGCTTGCCCTCAGGCAGAAGCCAAAATCGAAAAATATGTCCACATGTTTAGAGATAGAGGTGTCGACAAAAATAAAATACGGACAGGAGGGCATCATGATCATTCTTATAACAGCAACATATATAGATTTTGTCATATGATTTCTTATGCTCAAGTAACAATCGATTCACAATGTCAAGTATGGAACATAAACTTCATTGGAAACTAACAAACTATAATCTTAATCATTGAAGCAATTGCAATTTATCATAACATCAGAAAGAGTCAAGAATAGAGCTTCTCAGCAAGTCCACATACTCAACTATCATATAGTCTTCTACAATTGCTAACACTCACGCAATACTTATGGTTATGGGGTTTTAATCAGACACTGAGAAAGATAGGGGCTTATAATGTTGCCTCCCAACGTATTCACCTTTAGGTGATGTCAACAATAATAATTCATGCTAACGAACATCCAATTGGATATATATATCAGGATCTTTCTAACACGAGGTGCTTGCCAAAGGATAAAATGAAAAAGGGGAAAGGTGGAGATCACCTTTACTCTTGCATAAAGTAACACACATAAACTAGAAGATAGGCCCTTCGCAAAGAGAAGCAGAGGTTGTCATGTGCTTTTAAGGTTGGATACACAAAATCTTAGCGCGAAAGAATGTCACTTTATATTGCCACTTGTATATGGACCTTTATTATGCAGTCTGTCGCTTTTATTGCTTCCATAACAAGCTCGTATAAAGTTTATTTTCTCCGTACTAATAAGTCATGCATATTTAGAGAGCAATTTTTATTGCTTGCACCGATGACAACTTACTTGAAGGATCTTACTCAATCCATAGGTAGATATGGTGGACTCTCATGGCAAAACTGGGTTTAAGGATATTTGGAAGCACAAGGAGTATCTCTACTTGGTGCTAGGAATTTTGGCTAGCATGAGGGGGAAAGGCAAGCTCAACATGTTTAAATGATCCATGACAATATACTTTGACTGAGATGCGAGAAAACATAAACCATTACGTTGTTTTCCTTGTCCAATATCAACTCTTTAGCATGTCATACTTTAATGAGTGCTCACAATCATAAAAGATGTCCAAGATAGTATATTTATATGTGAAAACCTCTCTTGCCTTATTACTTCCTATTAATTGCAACAATGATCAAAACTAAGTTTATCAATTCTCAACAACTTTTAAGCCTCATACTTTCTATGTGTGAAGTCATTACTATCCATAAGATCAATGTGAACTCTTTTATTCTTTTTATATTCTTTCTATTTTTTCTCAAGATCATAGCAAGATAGCAAAGCCCTTTGACTCAACACTAATCTTTATTATAGATAACTCACGGACTCGATTACATAGTGATCACAAAGCAAAACTCAAAACTAATTCATACTAAAGACTTCAATCTACTAGATCAAGATATTACTAAAAGGATCGAACTATGTAAAACGGTAAAGATAGGAGTGTGATGGTGATACGATACCGGGGCACCTCCCCCAATCTTGGTAGTTGCCAAGGGGAGTGCCCATACCCATGTAATTATGTCTCCTTCTTCAAAGTTGGTGTTGTGATCTTTTTGGCGATGATGCCTCTCAGAATATGATTCTCCTCCTCGAGCTTATTGACTTGTTTCTTGAGGATCATATTCTCCTTGCGGAGCTTGTCCATGACGGCTAAAGCTCCTTTTACCCAAGGATGTTGCATAGCTTCTGGAGAACAAGTGACACTCTTTTTCATATTTTCATAAGAAAGAAATTTAACATTAGAAGGGATGACCGTGTTTGGAATAGCTGAGCTCTGTAGTTCCCCCATCATGAATCTTGTTTGGAAGCGAGAGGTGACTTCTTGATCCTCCTCCATGGCATCTATCCTTTTTAAGTCGGCTTCCATCTCATCCTCCGTTGATGGCCCAAGGTGATAAGCATCGCTGTTTGCTCCTAGACCTGGCATCGGATGGGACACACGACTCTCCCCGACTGACTCTTGAGAAGTCATCTTGTTCTACATCTGCAACAGGAATAGCTCGAAACAAAAACAGAGGATTTTTGCGTGATACGGTGGTCAAAACTTTTGGGAGATTATATAATGAATTTTTACCGACCAAAATACGTAACGTGCAAGAAAACGGAGTCCGGGAGGCACACGAGGTGTCCACGAGACAGGGGGCGCACCCTCCACCCTCGTGGATGCCTCGTGTCCTTCCAGGATTACTTCTTTCTTCCATAAATTTTTAAATATTCCAAAACGAAGGAAAATTGCCATTAGAATTGTTTTGGAGTCGGTTTACTTATCGTACCACATACCTATTCCTTTTCGGAGTCTGAAACGTTCTGGAAAGTGTCCCTTATGTATTCCTCCAGGGTTATGGTTTCAATAATATTTGTTTCAACATTAATAGGATTACCTGAGATATAATGTTTGATTCTTTGACCGTTCACCACCCTCGGACTTGTGCCTTCAAAGTTTTATGGCACCGGAACGATAGACCTCCTCGATAACGTAAGGACCTTCCCATTTAGAGAGAAGTTTTCCTGCAAAAAATCTTAAACGAGAGTTGAATAGCAACACATAATCACCTACATTAAATTCCCGCTTTTGTATCCTTTTGTCATGCCATCTTTAACTTTTTCTTTAAATAGCTTGGCATTTTCATATGCTTAGGTTCTCCATTCATCAAGTGAGCTAATGTCAAATAACCTTTTCTCACCGGCAAGTTTAAAATCATAGTTGAGTTCTTTAATGGCCCAATATGCCTTATGTTCAAGTTCAAGAGGTAAGTGACACGCTTTTCCACAAACCATCTTATACGGAGGCATACCCATAGGATTTTTATATGCAGTTCTATAGGCCCATAATGCATCATCAAGATTCTTGGACCAATTCTTTCTGGATCTATTAATAGTCTTTTGCAAAATTAATTTGAGCTCTCTATTACTTAACTCTACTTGCCCACTAGATTGTGGGTGATAAGGAGATGCGATTCCATGATTAACATCATACTTAGTAAGCATTTTACGGAAAGCACCATGAATAAAATGTGAACCACCATCAGTCATAAGATATCTAGGGACTCCAAACCTCGGAAAATAAACTTCTTTAAGCATCTTAATAGAGGTGTTATGATCAGCACTACTAGTTGGAATAGCTTCTACCCACTTAGTAACGTAATCAACAGGAACTAAAATATGTGTATATCCATTAGAGGCAGGAAAAGGTCCCATATAATCAAAGCCCCAAACATCAAATGGTTCAATAACAAGAGAATAATTCATAGGCATTTCTTGACGTCTACTAATATTACCAATTCTTTGACATTCATCACAAGACAAAACAAACTTACGGTCATCTTTGAAGAGAGTAGGCCAATAAAAACCGGATTGCAATACCTTATGTGCAGTTCTGTCTCCAGTGTGGTGTCCTCCATATGATTCAGAGTGACACTTGCGTAGGATCTGTTCCTTTTCATGCTCAGGTACACAATGTCTAATAACACCATCTACTCCTTCTTTATATAGGTGTGGGTCATCCCAGAAGTAATGTCTTAAATCATAAAAGAACTTTTTCTTTTGCAGGTATGTGAAACTAGGTGGTAAAAATTTAGCAACAATGTAATTAGCATAATCAGCATACCATGGAGCAGTACGAGAAGCGTTAATGACCGCTAATTGTTCATCAGGAAAGCTATCATCAATAGGTAGTGGGTCATTAAGAACATTCTCTAGCCTAGAC
Organism: Triticum aestivum; assembly: GCF_018294505.1. Lineage (NCBI taxonomy): Eukaryota > Viridiplantae > Streptophyta > Magnoliopsida > Poales > Poaceae > Triticum > Triticum aestivum. The sequence continues at coordinate 53,795,129 of NC_057801.1, read as the reverse complement.
AAGTTGTCTGCAATGGGGTTCTCAGCTCCCTTTCTATCAATAATATGCAAATCAAATTATTGAAGCAAGAGAACCCATCTAATAAGTCTAGGTTTAGCATCTTTCTTTTCCATAAGATATTTAATAGCAGCATGATCAGTGTGAATAGTAACTTTAGAATCAACAATGTAAGGTCTGAACTTATCACAAGCAAACACAACTGCTAAGAATTCTTTTTCAGTGGAAGCATAATTTCTCTGGGTAGAATCAAGAGTCTTACTAGCATATTGAATAACGTTTAATTTCTTATCAACTCTCTGCCCTAGAACAACACCTACAGCATAATCACTAGCATCACACATAATTTCAAAAGGTAAATTCCAATCAGGTGGCTGAACAACGGGTGCAGTGATCAAAGCTTTCTTAAATATTTCAAATGCTTCGACACAATCATCATCAAAGACAAACGGAATATCTTTTTGCAATAAATTAGTCAGAGGCCTAGAGATTTTAGAAAAGTCCTTAATGAACCTCCTATAAAAACCGCATGACCAAGGAAACTTCTTATACCTTTAATGTCCTTGGGACATGGCATCTTTTCAATAGCATCAACTTTAGCCTTATCAACTTCAATACCTATTTCAGAAATTTTATGCCCAAGACAATGCCTCCATTAACCATAAAGTGACACTTTTCCCAATTTAGGACGAGACTAGTGTCTTCACATCTCTGCAAAACTCGATCAAGGTTGCCCAAGCAATCATCAAAAGAGGATCCATAAACGGAGAAGTCATCCATGAATACCTCACAAATCTTTTCACAAAAGTCAGAGAATATAGCCATCATGCATCTTTGAAAGGTAGTAGGTGCATTGCATAAACCAAAAGGCATGCGTCTATAAGCAAATGTACCGAAAGGGCAAGTAAAAGTAGTTTTTGATTGATCTTCCCCTGATACAGGTATTTGAGAGAAACCAGAATAACCATCTAGAAAGCAGAAATGTGTATGCTTGGATAGTCTTTCTAGCATTTGATCAATAAAAGGTAAAGGGTAATGATCTTTCTTAGTAGCTTTATTTAATTTATGGAAATCAATTACCATCCTATAACATGTAATATTTTTTTGCGAAATCAATTCATCTTTATCATTAGGAACAACAGTAATACCTCCCTTTTTAGGGACACAATGGACAGGGCTTACCCATTCACTATCAGCAACGGGATAAATTATACCTGCCTCGAGGAGCTTTAGTATCTCCTTTCTTACCACTTCTTTCATCTTAGGGTTTAATCATCGTTGAGGATCCCTAACCGGTTTAGTGTCTTTCTCCACTTTTATTTTGTGCTGGCATAGAGTAGGACTAATGCCCTTAAGATCATCTAGAGTATATCCAATAGCAGCACGGTGCTTCTTCAGAGTTTTCAATAATCTTTCCTCTTCCTGTTCTGAAAGGTTAGCACTAATAATAACAGGATATATCTTCTTTTCATCAAGATAAGCATATTTAGGATTATCAGGTAATGGTTTTAGCTCAAACACGGGATCACCCTTGGGTGGAGGGGATCCCCTAGGATTTCAACAGGTAAGTTGTGTTTCAAGATAGGCACCTGCTGAAGGAGTACTTCATCTATTTCCCTTCTTTCATTCATAAACATATCATTTGCATGGTCTAGCAAATATTGTTCTAACGGATCAGTAGGAGGCACGACAAATAGAAGCAAGACCAATTATTTCATCTTTACTAGGTAACTCTTTATCACGGGGTTATCTACGAAATTTAGCAAAATTAAACTCATGAGTCATATCATCCAAGCCAATTGTAACAACATCCTTTTCACAATCAATCCTAGCATTAACAGTATTCAAGAAGGGTCTACCAAATATAATGGGACAAAGTCATCTTGTGGGGAACCAAGAACAAGAAAATCAGCCGGGTATTTGACTTCCCCACACAAGACTTCAACATCTCTAACAATCCCAACTGGTTTAATAGTATCTCTATTGGCAAGCTTAATTGTAACATCAATATCTTCCAACTCAGCGGGTGTAATATCGTGCATAATTTCTTTATATAAGTCATAGGGTATTGCACTAGCACTAGCACCCATATCACATAAGCCATGATAACAATGATCTCCTATTTTAACGGAAAAACAGGCATGCCTACAACAGGTCTATGTACCTTAGCATCTGGTTTAACTATATTAGCAGTTTCACCACAGAGGTAAATAACATGCCCATCTATATTATCATCCAGGAGGTCTTTGACCATAGCAATACTAGGTTCAACTTTAATTTGCTCAGGAGGTGTATAAGTTCTAGTATTATTCTTACGAACAACAGTTGAAGTTTTATCATGATCCTTCATTCTAACAGGAAAAGGAGGTTTCTCAACATAAGTAGTAGGAACAATAGGATCATTATAAGTGATAGTCTTTTCTTCAACTGTAATAGGTGCAACTACTTTTACTTCAATGGAAGGATTATATTTAAACCACTTCTCCTTAGGGAGATCGACGTGAGCAGCAAAAGATTCACAGAAAGAAGCTACTATCTCAGAGTCAAGTCCATATTTAGCGCTAAATCCATGAAAAGCATCGGTATCCATAAAAGATTTAACACAATCAAACTTATGTGTTATACCTGACTCCTTACCATCGTCGGAACCCCAATCTTCAGAGTTGCGTTTAATTCTTCCCAGTAAGTCCCACTTGAATTTAGTAGTCTTCAGCATATAAGAACCAGCACAGGAAGTATCGAGCATGGTGCGATCATTGAGAGAAAGCCGAGCATAATTTTTTTTGAATAATCATTTCTCTTGTGAGCTCATGATTGGGGCATGAATATAACATTGACTTAAGCCTCCCCCAAGCTTGAGGGATGCTCTCTCCTTCGCAAGGCCAGAAATTATATATGTAATTACGATCACGGTGAACAAGATGCATAGGATAGAACTTCTGCTAAAATTCCAACTTCAATCGTTTATAGTTACAAGATCCCGTATCATCACATAGCCTATACCATGTCAATGCATCTCCCTTCAAAGATAAAGAGAAGACCTTCCTCTTAAAAACATCATTGGGAATACCTGCAAGCCTAAATAATCCACAAACTTCATCCACAAAGATAAGGTGTAAATCGGGATGCAATGTTCCATCTCCTGCAAAAGGATTAGCTAGCAGTTTCTCTATCTACCCGAAGGAATTTCAAAGTAAACATTTTCAGTAGGTTCAGTAGGTTGAGGAGCAACTCTTTGCTCTACTGGTCGGGGCGAAGATACCCCGAACAAGCCCCTCAAAGGATTAGTTTCCATAGTAACAAGTGACAGAAAATTTCTGCACACTATATAAATGTTTCCTTACCAAGTTCCACTCACCAAAGGCGCTTCACTCCCCGGCAACGGCGCCAGAAAAGAGTCTTGATGACCCAAAAGTATAGGGGGTCTATCGTAGTCCTTTCGGTAAGTAAGAGTGTCGAACCCAACGAGGAGCAGAAGGAAATGACAAGCGGTTTTCGGTAAGGTATTCTCTGCAAGCACTGAAATTGTAGGTAATAGATAGTTTTGTGATAAGATAATTTGTAACGAGTAACAAGCAATGAAAGTAAATAAGGTGTAGCAGGTGGCCCAATCCTTTTTGTAGCAAAGGACAAGCCTGGACAACTTCTTATAATGAGAAAAGCGCTCCCGAGGACACATGGGAATTATCGTCAAGCTAGTTTCATCACGCTCATATGATTCGCGTTCGGTACTTTGATAATTTGATATCTGGGTGGACCGGTGCTTGGGTACTTCCCTTACTTGGATAATCATCCCACTTATGATTAACCCCTATTGCAAGCATCCGCAACTACAGAAGAAGTATTAAGGTAAACCTAACCACAACATGAAACATATGGATCCAAATCAGCCTGAGGGAGTCCTGGATTAGGTGGTGTCCGGATGACCGGACTATAACCTTTGGCCAGACTCCTGGACTATGAAGATACAAGATTGAAGACTTCATCCCGTGTCCGGATGGGACTTTCCTTGGCGTGGAAGGTAAGCTTGCCGATACGGATATCTCCTCCCATTGTAACCGACTCTGTGTAACCCTAGCCCTCTCTGGTGTCTATATAAACCGGAGGGTTTTAGTCCGTAGGACGAACAACAATCATACCATAGGCTAGCTTCTAGGGTTTAGCCTCTCTGATCTCGTGGTAGATCTACTCTTGTACTACCCATATCAACAATATTAATCAAGCAGGAGTAGGCTTTTACCTCCATCGAGAGGGCCCGAACCTGGGTAAAAACATTGTGTCCCTTGTCTCCTGTTACCATCCGCCTAGACGCACAGTTTGGGACCCCCTACCCGAGATCCGCTGGTTTTGACACCGACATTGGTGCTTTCATTGAGAGTTCCTCTGTGTCGTCATCTTTAGGCCCGATGGCTCCTCCGATCATCAACAACGATGCGGTCCAGGGTGAGACTTTTCTCCCCGGACAGATCTTCGCGTTCGGCGGCTTTGCACTGCGGGCCAATTTGCTTGGCCATCTGGAGCAGATCGAAAGCTATGCCCCTGGCCATCAGGTCAGATTTGGAAGTTTGAACTACACGACTGACATCCGCGGAGACTTGATCTTCTACGAGTTCGAGCCACAGCCGAGCGCGCCGCACTGTCACGATGGGCATGATCTAGCTCTACCGCCGAACAATGCCCACGAGGCCGCCGCAGTGTCTGCTCTGACCCTTAGCTCAGAACCGATTGTGCCAATCGAGGATGGGTGGCTGGACACCGCCTCGGGGGCTGCAATCTCTATGGCGATCGAGCCAAACACCAGCCTTGTCCTTTGTGAAGCTCGTGACTCCAAGGTGCCGGACTCCTCTCCGGACTCCGAACCTTCCGCGCCCCTGCCGATCGAACCCGATTGGGCGCCGATCATGGAGTTTGCTGCCGTGGTCATCTTTCAGCACTCGCCCTTCGGTGACATTCTGAATTCACTAAAGTATCTCTCTTTATCAGGAGAGCCCTAGCCGGACTATGGTCAGCAAGGTTGGGATGCGGACGACGAAGAAATTCAAAGCCCACCCACCACCCACTTCGTAGCCACTGACGATGATTTAACCGACATGCTCGATTTCGACTCCAAAGACATCGACGGTATGGACGTCGATGCAGGAGACGACCAAGAACCAGCGTCTATAGGGCACTGGAAGGCCACCTCGTCATACAACATATACATGGTGGACACCCCAAAAGAAGGGAATGGCGATGGAACAACGGAGGATGACCCCTCCAAGAAGCAGCCTAAGCGCCAGCGTCAGCGGCGCCGCTCTAAATCCTGCCAAAGCAAAAACGGCGATTCCGGCAGGGGAGATAATAACACCCCAGACAGTGCCGAAGACAACCCCCTCCAGCAGGATTCAGCATAGGAGGATGGAGAAGCTAGCCCTCGTGAGAGAGCGGCAGATAGAAAGGTAGAGGACGATAATTACATGCCTCCCTCCGAAGATGAGGCAAGCCTCGACGACGACGAATTTGGCATGCCTGAGGATCCCGTCGAACAAGAGCATTTCAAACGCAGGCTTATGGCCATGGCGAGCAGCCTCAAGAAAAAACCGCAGCAGGTTAGAGCTGACCAAGACTTGCTAGCCGACAGATGGACTGAAGTCCTTGCCGCCGAAGAGTACGAACTCGAACGCCCCTCCAAGAGCTACCCAAAGCGCAGGCTGCTACCCTGATTAGAGGAGGAAGCACCTAAACCTACATCACCAGCGCACGACGCGGCCGACCGGCCACCTCGCGGCCGCGACAGAGAGGCCTCTCGGCCATCCACTCAAGCCGCACCCCAGTGTCGCTCAAAAAGTACCAACGCACGGGGAAATGCGCCAGACCTGCGAGACATATTGGAGGACAAGGCAAGGCAAACAAGATCGATCAACGGATCGCATGGGCGCCCCATGACACGTGACGATAACCGTCATGCCGGATATGGCAAATACGGCCAGGCCGAACACAGCAGACAAAGCTCATTTGAGCTACGTCGTGATATAGCCCAGTACAGAGGCGCCACACACCCACTATGCTTCACGAATGAAGTAATGGATCATCAAATCCCCGAGGGTTTTAAACCCGTAAACATCGAATCATACGATGGCACAACAGATCCTGCGGTATGGATCGAGGATTATCTCCTTCATATCAACATGGCCCGCGGTGATGATCTACACGCTATCAAATACCTCACACTCAAACTTAAAGGACCAGCTCGGCATTGGCTTAACAGCTTGCCAGCAGAGTCAATTGGTTGCTGGGAGGACCTGGAAGCCGCATTTCTCGACAATTTCCAGGGCACCTATGTGCGACCACCAGACGCTGATGACCTAAGCCACATAATTCAGCAGCCAGAGGAATCGGCCAGACAATTCTAGACACGGTTCCTAACCAAGAAAAATCAAATAGTCGACTATCCGGACGCAGAGGCCCTCGCAGCCTTCAAACATAACATCTATGACGAATGTCTTGCCCGACACCTAGGAAAGGAAAAGCCGAAATCCATGGCAGCCCTCACAACACTCATGACCCGCTTTTGCGCGGGAGAAGACAGCTAGCTAGCTCATTGTAATAACATGACCAAGAGCCCTGGTAATTCGGATACCAATGACAACAATGGAAGGTCGCATCGCAACAAGCACAAGCACCGCATTAACGTGCTGAGGATACGACAGTTAATGCCGGATTTAGAGGCTCTAAACCCGGTCAGCAGAAAAGGCCATTCAAAAGAAATACTCCGGGCCCATCCAGTTTGGACCGAATACTCGATCGCTCGTGCCAGATACACGGCACCCCCGAAATACCATCCAATCACACCAACAGGGGTTGTTGGGTGTTCAAGCAGGTAGGCAAGTTAAGTGCCAAAAACATAGACAAGGGGCTGCACAGCGATGACGAGGAGGAGTACCGGCCGCTGAACAATAGGGGACAGAAGGGCTTTCCCCCACACGTGCGGATTGTGAACATGATATACGCAACCCACATCCCCAAAAGAGAGCGGAAGCGTGCACTCAGGGACGTATATGCGTTGGAGCCAGTCGCCCCAAATTTCAACCCGTGGTCCTCCTGCCTGATCACTTTTGATCGAAGGGACCACCCCACTAGTCTCCGCCACGATGGATTTGCCGCATTGGTTCTAGACCCAATCATTGACGGATTTCACCTCACTAGGGTCCTTATGGACGGCGGCAGCAGGCTGAACCTGCTTTATCAGGATACAGTGCGAAAAATGGGCATAGATCCCTCAAGGATTAAACCCACAAAGACGACCTTTAAAGGCATCATACCAGGTGTAGAGGCCAACTGTACAGGCTCAGTTACACTCGAAGTGGTCTTCGGATCCCCGGATAATTTCCGAAGCGAGGAGTTAATCTTTGACATAGTCCCGTTCCGCAGTGGCTATCACGCCCTGCTCGGACGAACCGCATTTGCAAAATTCAATGCGGTGCCGCACTATGCATACCTCAAGCTCAAGATGCCAGGCCCTCGAGGAGTCATTATGGTCAATGGAAACACCGAACGCTCTCTCCAAACGGAGGATCATATGGCGGCCCTCGCGGCGGAAGTACAAAGTAGCCTCTCAAGGCAATTCTCCAGTCCGGCTATTAAACGTCCGGACACCGTCAAGCGCGCCCGGAGTAACCTACAACAAGACCGCCTGGCATGTTCCAAGCAAGCATAGCAGTGCGGCCCCAACCCCAGCCCTCGCGAAATTGCGAAACTAGTACCACGCATACATAATTACGCTCTGGAAATACCATGGGCATAAGGGGAGGGGCACAACCACAGCACGCCCGAAATGCAGCTCAACCGCACTAGGGGCACCCGATTTTGTCATTTTCTTTTTTCTTAATTTCAGGACTCCACTCTCCGGAAGGCCTGTCCGGCAGTACAATTGCCGGACACACGATGCAACAACCAGGGAGGCAGCAAGCTACGTCGAATGTCCAGGTGGTCTCTATAACAAGCTAAATACCTGTCTTACATAAAGTCTCGCAGCTTGCCCCTGGAGGGGGACATGTCAAATAATCCCGTCTCTTGCTTATCGCACTATTTGTATCATTCTGCTTTGACAGCAGCCTTTTAATAAACAATACATAGCTCTTGTCTATTATTGCATTCATTTTTTATGTAAATATGTTCACTTATGACATTATGCAACCGTACACTTTGGTACGGCCAATACACCAGGGGCTTAAGTACCCCAGAATATGGTGTGAGAAGTCCGAACACTCTCACGAGTGCGGCACCCCGAACTTATAGCATTATATGCATCGGCTCCGAATCATGTCTTGGGTCAATAGTTGGGTTTGCCCGGCTCCCATGTTTTGGTATCTTACGTCCCGTTATATCTGCTAAGGTAGCGCTGGGAGAACTACTGCGATTGTGCCCTGGTTGAGCTGGGTTAAGCACCTCAGTAGAGAAAGCTAAAACTGACCGTCGTGATAGGGCGAGAGCCGGTCGCTGTTCGAGAGGTTTCGAGTCCCTAAAGACATATGCCGCTTACAGTGAGGATCTGGCTTTGTCCAGCCTGGGCGTGGATAGCGCCCCGAACTCGGTCTTCCGAATACTAGGGGCTTCGCCGAAATTTAAAATTATAGAATTCTATGGCTAAGTGAGAGTGATAAAGCATTATAGTCTGATTGCCTTGTTCGTTGTGCTGAGCACCTCCCTCGAAGGACCCAAGAATGGGAACAAGACTGCTCAGGTTTATCTCGAACACCCCAGCACTCGTGGCATGGGGGTAGAAGCCGACGACTCTCCATCTCTCAGATTTAATAAACGTCCGCACAGAAGGTAATATTTTAAATTCAAAAGGCGTTGCTTAGCGCATATGAACAAGTTTTCAGCGCACAGGATAACACCAGCGAGTTTACTCAAAAATTAGATCCTTGGAACACTCATTCGCCACAAGGCAGGCACCCTTCAAGACGCCCTCATAATACAACTCGGGCTTGCGATGCTCCTTTCCCTCCGGTGGCCCATCTGTCACCAGCTTCTCAGCATCCATCTTACCCCAGTGTACTTTAACACGGGCAAGGGCCCTATGGGCGCCTTCGATGCATACGGAGCGCTTGATGATTTCAAGCCATGGACAGGCATCCACCAGCCGCCTCACCAGCCCAAAGTAGCTCCCAGGCATGACCTCCCCAGGCCATAGCCGGCCTATAAGGCCCTTCATGGCCTGTTCGGCTACCTTATGGAGCTCGACTAGCTGCTTTAGCTGGTCGCTCAAGGGCACCGGGTGTCCGGCCTCAACATACTTGGACCAGAACACCTTCTCCGTCGAGCTCCCTTCCTCGGCTCGGTAGAATGCGGCAGCGTCGTACACACTGCAGGGCAGATCTGCGAATGCTCCTGGAGAGCTCCGGACTCGGGTAAGTAACAAGTAATCCACTTTCACGTGCTTGCTTTGCATAAAGAATGCCTTACCCGCCGCTATCTTCTTCATCGCCTCAATTTCCTGGAGGGCTTTTTGGGCTTCGGCCTTGGCAGATTTGGCTCTCTCAAGGGCCAAGGCAAGCTCGGACTCTCGAGTCTTTGATTCAAGCTCCAAACTCTCGTGTTTTTTCACAAGAGCGTGGAGCTCTTGCCGCACCTCCGCCACCCACGCCTCCTGCTTTTCTCGCTCGATGCGCTCCATGGCCGCATTGTCTTCGGCCTTGGACATCGCTTCCTTTAGGGTCGCCACCTCGGTTGTGGCCCCTGTAATACTCACGTTGGTCCTGTCATTATTTGCAACCAGATCTTTTTATATACTCACATAAGGTACTACTTACCTTCCTTGTCCTCGAGCTGCTTCTTGGCAAGGCCGAGCTCTTTCTCGGACTGCTTGAGGCTCTGCTTCAATGCATCAACCTCTGCAGTCAGTGCGGCAGAGGTCAGCAGCGCAGCCTGCATTCCCATATTGACATACTTATGTTAGACTCCTGCGTATATCTTTTTAGATCCTTAGTCCGTCTTTTCTTTCCGAACACCAAACTGAGCATCAAGGGCTACTGTCTATGCAGTAATATTTTTACATGTCTTAATACCTCAAAGCCTGTTAGAAGGCTGGCACAGGCTTCCGTCAGCCCGCTCTTGGCGGACTGAACCTTCTGGATCACCGCACTCATAATAGTGCGGTGCTCCTCGTCGATGGAGGTGCCGTTAAGTACCTCCAGCAAATTATCCGGTGCCTCCGGTTGGACAGAGGTCACCGGCGTCGTAGGCTTGCCCTTCTTACTAGGGGGCCGCTTGCAGGACTCCGGAACCACTGAATGTTCCGGTGTCGTATCCGGCCCAGGGCCGGACTTAGAGCCCTTTGGGGTTCCATCCCCTTTGCGCCTGGAGTCCGGAAGGTCTCCTTGCGGCGCCTCTAGGACCACCTCCTCCTGGCTTGGCCCCTTTTAGGACTCCACCTCAGCATCGTCCGCAGGGCGAGGGGAGGTAGCAGTCGGGAGTGAAAGACTATTTACATCCGACGAATCTAGGGAGCCGCTCGACGAAGCGTCGAGCCGGGCCTTGGGCGGACTGCATGATTATATTCGGCGTTAGAAGATACTATGCAATAAAGGAACGCCATGAGTTATTCTGGTATCCGGATACTTTCGATTTTGCCAGGGGCTGGGCCCTGGATGGCCACTCCTCTTCGCCGTCGTTGGTGTTGGTGGAGTAGTCCGGAGGAAGGGTCTTTCCCTTCTTGGACCCTCCGCCCCCCTAGTTGGGGCGGCCTTCCTTTTCTTTCCTCCCCCCGTTGGAGGGGGAGAGGCCTCTTCTTCCTCCTCGTCTCCGTGGGAGGAGTGCGCTTCGGAGTCATCAGACGATGAATCTGACACCACCAGGCACCGGGAACTCTTTCGAGTTCCCGTGGCCTTCTTCTTGGCCTTCTTCTCCGGCACCACGTAAGGTGCCGGGACCAGCAGCTTCGCCAAGTGGGCATCTGTTGGGCCTTCGGGCAAAGGAGCCAGACAGTCGATCTGTCCGGACTTCTTCTGCCAGTCCTGTCAATGGAACGGGAGCTTAGATCCCGCATAGAGTCAAACTATGAAAAACAAGTATCCCGTAAAGGGTAAAACAAGCTTACTACACTGGCTTGGCGCTTTGCGCAGAATCCGCGATCCTCGGTAATGGGAGGGGGAACCTCGGTGCCCTTGAATAGCACCTTCCAGGCATCCTCGTGCGTTGTGTCAAAGAGCCTGGACAATGTTTGGTGCTGGGCCGGGTCGAACTCCCACAAGTTAAAAGCCCTTCATTGACACGGGAGGATCCGGCGGAGGAGCATGACCTGGACTACGTTGACAAGTTTAACCTTCTTGTCCACCAGGTTTTGGACGCAGTTTTGGAGTCCGGTCAGCTCTCCCGAATTACCCACAGGCCCGTCTCTTTCCAGGAGGTGAGCCGTGTGGGGATGCCAGATTGGAATTCGGGGGCCGCTGCCCATTCAGGGTCACGCGGCTCGGTGATGTAGAACCACCCCGATTGCCACCCTTTGATGGTTTCCACAAAGGAGCCCTCGAGCCATATGACGTTGGGCATCTTGCCCACCATGGCGCCTCCGCACTCCGCTTGCTGGCCGCCCACTACCTTTGGCTTGACATTGAAGGTCTTCAGCCATAAGCCGAAGTGGGGCTTGATGCGGAGGAAGGCCTCGCACACGACGATAAACGCCGAGATGTTGAGGATGAAGTTCGGGGCCAGATCGTGGAAATCCAGGCCGTAGTAGAACATGATCCCCCGAACAAATGGGTGGAGTGGGAAGCCCAGTCCGTGGAGGAAATGGGGGAGGAAAACCACCCTCTCATGGGGCCTGGGGGTGGGGATGAGCTGCCCCTCGTCTGGGAGCTGGTGCGCAACATCGTTGGACAAGTATCCGGCTTTCCTCAACTTTTTGATGTGCCCCTCCGTGACGGAGGAGGCCATCCACCTGCCTCCCGCCCCGGACATGGCTGGAGAAGGTTGAGGTGGGAAGTGCGGACTTGGGCGCTGGAGCTCGAGTGCGCGGAAATGGATAAGCAAAGGAGGAAGAAGGCGTAGATGAAAAAGGTGGATCCTTATCCCCTTATATGGGCGGACGAAACTATGTGCCCCCACCAGCCTGGTAAAACTCGCTTACCTCCCAAGCGCCGTGATTAATGGCATAGTTGGGTTACCCACGCCCATATTGATGAGAATCTCGGAATAAGGGGACACAATCTCTGCTTCGACAAGACGTGCCAAGGAAACCACCTCGCTAAACGCGCTGAGGTGGGACAGTAAAACGATTCGAATAAAGGCTTGGCCGTGGCGTGATGTCACGCTGCAGAATACGTCGGCAGATTAGATTTGTACAAATATTATTCTCTCTACGGTGGTATATTGAACTTATTTTGAAGAGCCGGACACTATCCTTGTGTTCAAAATCTTCTATGAAGTATTCAGAGGAGGAACCCGCCTTGCAATGCCGAAGACAATCTGCGCGACGGACTCGTCGTCATTGAAGCCTGGTTCAGGGGCTACTGAGGGAGTCCTGGATTAGGGGGTGTCCGGATGACCGGACTACAATCTTTGGCCGGACTCCTGGACTATGAAGATATAAGATTGAAGACTTCGTCCCGTGTCCGGATGGGACTTTCCTTGGCGTGGAAGGCAAGCTTGGCGATATGGATATATCTTCCCACTGTAACCGACTCTGTGTAACCCTAGCCCTCTCCGGTGTTTATATAAACCAGAGGGTTTTAGTCCGTAGGACGAACAACAATCATACCATAGGCTAGCTTCTAGGGTTTAGCCTCTCTGATCTCGTGGTAGATCTACTCTTGTACTACCCATATCATCAATATTAATCAATCAGGAGTAGGGTTTTACCTCAATCGAGAGGGCCTGAACCTGGGTAAAAACATCGTGTCCCTTGTCTCCTGTTACCATCCGCCTAGACGCACAGTTCGGGACCCCCTACCCGAGATCCCCTGGTTTTGACACCAACACAGCCCCTTACGAAGCAATGCATAAACTAGGGTTTAAGCTTCTGTCACTCTAGCAATCCATCATCTACTTATTATTTCCCAATGCCTTCCTCTAGGCCCAAATAATGGTGAAGTGTCATGTAGTCGACGTTCACATAACACCACTAGAGGAGGGACAACATACATCTCATCAAAATATTGAACGAATACCAAATTCACATGACTACTAATAGCAAGACTTCACCCATGTCCTCAGGAACGAACGTAACTACTCACAAAGCATATTCATGTTCATAACCAGAGGGGTAATAATATGCATAAAGGATCTGAACATATGATCTTCCACCAAGTAAACCAATTAGCATCAACTACAAGGAGTAATCAACACTACTAGCAACCCACAGGTACCAATTTGTGGTTTTGATACAAGATTGGATACAAGAGATGAACTAGGGTTTGTAGAGGAGATGGTGCTGATGAAGATGTTGATGGAGATTGCCCCCCTCCCGATGAGAGGATCGTTGGTGATGATGATGATGATGATTTCCCCCTCCCGGAGGGAAGTTTCCCCGGCAGAACAGCTCTACCGGAGCCCTAGATTGGTTCCACCAAGGTTCCGCCTCGTGGCGGCGGAGTTTCATCTCGTGAGCTTGCCTTTGATTTTTTCCAAGATAAAACACCTCATACAGCAGAAGATGGGCACCGGGGGGCCACCAGGGGGCCCAGGAGACAGGGGCGCGCCCTGTAGGGGGGGGCACCCTCCTGGCCAGGGTGTGGGCCCCCTCAGGTACTTTCTTTGCCCAATAATTTTTATTAAATCCAAAAATGACTTTCGTGGAGTTACAGGACTTTTGGAGCTATGCAGGATAGGTTTCCAATATTTGCTCCTTTTCCAGCCAGAATCCCCGCTGCCGGCATTCCCCCTCTTCATGGTAAACCTTGTAAAATAAGATAGAATAGCCATAAGTATTGTGACATAAAGTGAAATAACAGCCCATAATGCAATAAATATTGATATAAAAGCATGATGCAAAATGGACGTTTCAGGGTTGCGGCGGCGCCTTTCCCATAATCCCTTGGCAGTCATATCTGTCACAGTCTTACCCTTTGGCTTTGGCTTGTTGGCAGGCTTCTTCAGTAGTTGAGGTGGAGGTTGAGCACTTGAGGAATCACCCACTGTATCAGAGGTGCGGTAGTGCTTTGACGTTGAACGTCTGGGGTTGACACGGCGAACATGCTGCTCAGGATGCTCATCACCTAGAACCAAACACTCAAGCAGAAGAAACAACACGAGAGAAAGAGCATAAGCCTCCATACAAAACAACATGGATCAAAAAGTGGTAGGAAAATGATGGAATTGGGCATCCAGCGGTAGTACCGCGACCCAGAAGCAGCAGTACCGCTCGAGCGGTAGTACCGCGCCAGATGAGCGGTAATACCGCTCTAGATGGGGAACGGCGATTCCCTACTGCCGTGGGCAGATCTGGCACTACCGATGATGCCAAATTCAAAAATAAACCTACCAAACTTCAATCCAAAAGGTCTAGATGCCATCTCCATCCTACTCAAGCCTCGACTTAGCCAAAAATCGAGATAAGCAATGCCTATTGCCCCTAACAGCTAGATGTGAAATCTAGGCAAAGAGAGAACGGGAACGGGGGCAATACCGGCATCCATGGCAAGAGGACGCGGTGGGGATCGATTCCACCAAAGGAACTGGAGAGGGACGGCACGAAGACGGCGGCACGCCCAAGCCCTCCTGCGGCAAGATGTCGCTGGAGCAACGAAGAACATGAGTGGGTGGAGCGAATGGGTATGGGGGAGAAAGACAACTCCCCCTGCCCCAACATAACCCCCACGCCCGCCCCGGAGCGGTAGTGCCGCCGTGGTGGGCGGTAGTACCGCTTGATGATCATCAGTAGTAGTACCGCGCACCCAGCGGTAGTACCACTCAACCGCAAAAGGACTGGCCCAAAAAGTCTTAGCTCAAAAAAAGAAAATGACTAGAAATGAGAGCAAACACACAAGCAAACCAAACAAAAGAAGACGAGAAACACACTCCTCCCCAAGAGAGGGCGGTGGCCGAGGCCACCTATGTTTGAGTCCGGAGGTATGGCACCGTGAAGATTTTAACCTTGGGCCCATGACCAACACTCATCTTTGAAGCACAAGTACCATCAAAAATGGCTAATGTGAAAGATTTTGATTAGTTTATGCATAATGGGGGGAGGGAAAGCTCATTGAGAGAACAACACTCCCACTATGTCCATGCCTACACCTAAACAAGAATGCATGATGAGTATGGTGGGTTGTGCAAGGGTTCAAACCACATTGCTCGAATCAATGATATTTAGCTCATGCCTTAACTCGCGAAATATTGCTTGATCCAAGGGCTTCGTGAAAATATCTACAAGGTTATCATGAGTGTTGACATACATGAGCTTGATCTCCCTTCGCCTAATGTGATCCCGGATGAAGTGATACCAAATCTCAATATGCTTCGTCTTGAAGTGTTGCACCAGGTTAAGAGAGATCTTGATGTCACTTTCATTGTCACACCAGAGAGGCACTTCATCACAAGTGACTCCATAATCCTTCAAAGTATGCCTCATCCATAGGAGTTGAGCACAACAACTACCGGCAGCCACATACTCCGCTTCGGTGGACGAGAGAGATACACAACTTTGCTTCTTACAAGACCAACTCACTAAAGAGCAACCAAGAAATTGGCACACTCCGGAGGTGGAATTCCTATTCACTTTGTCTCCCGCCTAATCTGAATCAGTATAGCCCAAAAGATCAAAGTTGGCTCCTCTTGGGTACCATAAGCCAAAGTGTGGGGTATGAGCCAAATATCGAAAGATTCGCTTGACCTCCACAAAGTGGCTTTCCTTAGGTGCGGCTTGAAACCGTGCACAAATTCCCACACTCAACATGATATCCGGTCTAGATGCACAAAGGTAAAGCAAGGATCCAATCATGGAGCGATATACCTTTTGATCCACCACTTTACCATTGGGATAAATGTTAAGTTGGCATTTGACGGGCATTGGAGTGGAGGCCGGCTTGACATCACTTAGCTTGAATCTCTTGAGCATGTCTCGAGTGTATTTGGCTTGGTTGATGAAGGTCCCTTCTTGTGACGCCCGGGTAATCAAGCTACAGTAACCCTCTGGTAATGATGCCACGTCATCTCAGTTACTATTTCTAATGTCGCGTTAGTTCAAAACTGATTCAAATCCAAATTCAAAATCAAACAAATAATAAAAGTTTTCCAATCTTAAAACTAAAATGTTCGGAGAGAGCCAAATAATGCATAAGTAATAATGGTGGAGAAACCAACCTCTTTGAAAGTGTTTGATTGTCCTAAAGTAAATAAAATAGTAGCAAAACAATTAATCAAATGCTTTTTACAATTAATAAATTATTAAACTATTCTGTCTAGTTGCCCAAACTTATGAGGCCGTAGTATAATTATTTAGACTAAATTAGGGACTACTTTTATAAGTCATAAATCTAAAATAAAAGTGAAACTAAAAGTAACAGAAAAGAAATAATGAAAAAATAATAAAAGAAAAAAAACAAGAAAAAGGGACCCCCCCCACTGGGCCAACCGGCCCAGCTAGTCAGCCAGCCGGCCAACCCACTACCCCCTGGCCTATATCCCCTTAACCCCACTAAACTAAAACCCTAACCCTCACTCGCTCAACTCCCTCCCCCGA
>NC_057801.1:53770053-53778103 GCF_018294505.1 Triticum aestivum | reverse complement strand
CTCCCCCACTCCTCGATCCTCTTCTGGATCGGGGCAACAACCTCAGCGCCGGCGTCCCGCTACTTACCCCGTCGCCAGGCGCTCGTCGGACCCCGTTGGTGCCGTCCCGTCGTCTCTCCCTTGCCCTTCCCACTTGCTCAAGATCACGCCCGAAGGCCGCAGACGTCGCGACCACCGCCGCCCCGCTTGGACCTCGCCGGACGTCATCGCCGGACTGCCTCCCCGTCGTCCTCTCCGTCGCCTACTCGTCCCCGTCTTCCTCCTCAACGGCTCCAACGAGCCTCGCCGCCCCTCGTCCCTGCAACTTGGGTGAGCCCCCGGGCTCTGGCCTTGCTCCTTCTCAGCTTCTGCTGTGGCTATCGCCGCGCACCGTCGCTATCGTGTCCTTCCCCCGTCATGGCTCGCACCGCCAGCGCCCGCTACGCACCTTCCATGGCCGCCCGACTCCCCCCTCCCGCTCTGGCTGCGCCACTTCGCACGAGGCCGTGCCCCGGCCAAGCCACCTGCACCTCCCGACCGTGGTCCGCGCGCACCACAATCGCGCCGGCCGCGTCGTCGCTCCCCCTGGCTCGCATCGCCACCGTATCTCCTACGCACGCCCACGCCCTACCGTTCCCGCTCACACCACCACACCTCGCTGTGCCGCCCCGCCCCGGCCACTGTCGCCGGCGCCGGGCCATGCGCCGACCCCCTTCAGCCGTTGGCCGCAGCGCCCTGTCGGGCGGGCTGGCGCCCGTCGCCCGGTTCTGCTCGGTGCCCGAGAACAGCCACCCGCGACCCGTTAAGGCCCCTGGCCGAATGACAAGTGGGACCCGCCCTAGAAAATGAGCAAAAAAAGTAATAATAAAAAGAATTAAAATTAATTAAGCTGTTTTAATTAACTTAACTTTAGTTAACCTGGTAGTTAACTAATTAAACTATAATTAGTTAAATCAGAGAATGACAGGGGGCCCCACCCTTGTTGACCAGTCAAGCTTTGATCGGTCAACTAGGTCCCCCTTGGCCCACCCGTCAGCCTCTGGGTACACATCTGTGTACCCAAAGCTGGGTACTTGTAGCATTTTAGCTTCTATTTCAAATTAAAATAAATTCCAAAAATGATTAAAACTTTGAAAATTAATAATAAATAATTCGTAACTCGGATGAAAATATTTTGTACATGAAAGTTGCCTAGAACGACGAGACAAATCGGGATACGCAACTCGTTCGTCCGCCACACATTCCTAGCATAGCAAACGCGCAACTTTCCCCTTCGGTTCATCTGTCCGAAAACGTGAAACACCGGGGATACTTTCCCGGATGTTTTCCCACTTTGCGGGTATCACCTACTACTGCGTTAGGTCTCCTCTAGCACCGCGTATTGCCATGCTACGCTTTGTGATACTTTGATTGCTCTGTTATTTATTGTGTTCCCCCTTTGTTACTTCCTTCCGGTAGACCCCGAGGCTGCCGACGACCCCCGTTCGACTACGGTGTTGACGACCCCTCCTTCTTGCTAAAGAAACCAGGCAAGCCCCCCCCCCTTTGATCACCAGATATCGCCTATTCTACCATCTACTGCTTGCATTAGAGTAGTGTAGCATGTTACTGTTTCAATTAATCCTATTCTATTGCATAGCCTGTCATTATTGCTACATCTGTTGATACCTTACTTGCAATCCTAAATGCTTAGTATAGGATGCTAGTTTACCATTCGTGGCCCTACATCCTTGTCAGTCTGCCATGCTATACTATCGGGCCGTGATCACTCGGGAGGTGATCACGGGTACATACCATACATACACACTATTCAAGTGGTGACTAAAGTCGGGTTGGCTCGTTGAGTACCCACAAGTGATTCCGATGTGGGGCTGGAAGGACAGGTGGCTCCATCCCGGTAGAGGTGGGCCTGGGTTCCTAACGGGCCCCGACTGTTACTTTGTGGTGGAGCGACGGGGCAGGTTGAGACAACCTAGGAGAGAGGTGGGCCTGGCCCTAGTCGGTGTCTGCGGTTACTTCAAAATAACACGCTTAACAAGATCTTGGTATTTGATCTGAGTCTGGCCACTGGCCTATACGCACTAACCAACTACGCGAGAAAGATATGGGCACTCGACGTCGTGATATCAGCCGAAGCCTTCTTGACATCAGCGACGGAGCGGCCCACGCCAGATTTGACTGGAACGCCTGCTCTTGTATTAGGGAGGCTAGGTCTGCTTCCGGCAGCCCTCGCAACGTGTAGGTGTGCAATGGGCGATGGGCCCAGACCCCTGTGCGCATAGGATTTAGACCGGCGTGTTGACCTCTCTGTTGTGCCTAGGTGGGGCTGCGACGTGTTGATCTTCCAAGGCCGGGCATGACCCAGGAAAGTGTGTACGGCCAAATGGGATCGAGCGTGTTGGGTTATGTGGTGCACCCCTGCAGGGAAGTTTATCTATTCGAATAGCCGTGTCCCTCGGTAAAAGGACGACCCGGAGTTGTACCTTGAACTTATGACAACTAGAACCGGATACTTAATAAAACATACCCAAACAAGTTCCACAGACAACCTAGTGATCGCTTTTCCACAGGGCGATGAGGGGAGGATCACCGGGTAGGATTATGCTATGCGATGCTACTTGAAGGACTTCAATCTACTCTCTTCCACATGCTGCAAGACGGAGGCTGTTAGAAGCATAGTCTTCGATAGGACTAGCTATCCCCCTCATATTCTGGCATTCTGCAGTTCAGTCCACCGATATTGCCTCTTTACACATATACCCATGCATATGTAGTGTAGATCCTTGCTTGCGAGTACTTTGGATGAGTACTCACGGTTGCTTTTCTCCCCCTTTTCCCCCTTTCCTTTCTTCCTGGTTGTCGCAACCAGATGATGGAGCCCAGGAGCCAGACGCCACCGTCGACGACGACTACTAGACTGGAGGAGCCTACTACTACGTGCAGGCTGCTGACGACGACCAGGAGTAGTTTAGGAGGATCCCAGGTAGGAGGCCTGCGCCTCTTTCGATCTGTATCTCAGTTTGTGCTAGCCTTCTTAAGGCAAACTTGTTTAACTTATGTCTGTACTTAGATATTGTTGCCTCCGCTACTTGTTTATGATCGAGCACTTGTATTCGAGCCCTCGAGGCCCCTGGCTTGTATTATGATGCTTGTATGACTTATTTTACTTTTAGAGTTGTGTTGTGATATCTTCCCGTGAGTCCCTGATCTTGATCGTACACATTTGCGTGCATGATTAGTGTACGATTGAATCGGAGGCGTCACAAGTTGGTATCAGAGCCGACTGCCTGTAGGAATCCCCCTTTCCAACTCATTGGCCGAAGTCGAGTCTAGTCATTGGAAAACTTTTATTAACATGGCTGTGCGGCTTACGGGCCCACGTCGCCATTGGGTGGTAGTAGGATCTTTTACTCCTCGTCTATACTCTGGGACTCTGATCTCTCTTCTATTCGGGTTAAATGATTTTGCTAAAAAGACTAACTTTAGGTTCTCGAAAATACTTTCTCCCGAAGAGCCCCTCACTCCAGATGATCGCTTGCCGCACCAGAAGATTCCGAAGATACTCTTCGAGGTTTTTCCGAGACCCTTGTGCCCATCGACTTTACAATCCCCTACCATCGATATACCCTTATGGATAACTACCTACAATTGTCGTTCATACCTTCATCCTCAGTTGCTCTTGTTATTACAAGATGCCTTAAGTTGCTCTCCGTTGTTCTGAAAATCTTTTAAGCTTACTATGTTGCAGTTCTTTACCACATGAATACCCCTATTGAAAATTCCTCGCACTTATTGAGTATTCGTTCATCCCCATTTGTTCATATGCTTCATAAGATACTCTAAAATACTATACGACCTTCTGAGCATCCTCTTCAAACTATTGCTCTGCAAATACTTGTATGCTTACATTATGGATGCTCCCATACCACTAGTAATATTCACTAGTATCTTTTGACACTGTCATTTTGATCCTATTGATTCAACATGTGTGCGAATGCACACAATCATCAATCAACCCTTCTAAATTATCTTTCCGGCTCAGACGTCTGGTTCTGGACCAAACTATTTGTCGTCAATTGTGCCTCTGTTCTATCCAACTTATCCATCCTTGATCAGAGCGTCTGCTTCTGATCCCTTGTTTTGGAAATCATAATTCCTTTGTTATCTAAGCATCGAATTATTCAGATGTCCTATAATCTAATGCCCGTGCATTCTTTCTTCCTCTAATTGAGTACCGATACTCACATCAGCTCCGTTGTGGATCGCCCGATCCATTGTTGGATTTCATCCGACATCGTCCTTCATATTCAATAACCTTGTGAGCCTTTCCACGGGTTTATAATGCCTTTGGTAAATTGTATCCTTTGCTTGGCCAACCATGCTCTGCTTTCGAGCTTGTGTATTTACTTTTGAAACTTGTGGTATATGTTACTAAGATGCCCGATGGGTTGAACCTATGCCTTCCCCTAATCCGTGAGAACCCGAAAGTTTTCACAAGTCATACTCTTCTGGTGTTTTCTAGATAAAATTCCAACACTACAGTTATATCAAAGCGAGAGGTGAATGAAATGATATGCATTAAAGAAGTGGGAGTCGACCTTGAACTTTGTGTTCATGCCCATGAAAATGATGTAGACCATCTCGGAAGCTTCTTGCAAAATGATTATCCAGCTGTATGATTCTTTCAGTATTCTTGAATTGATTCCTTACAGTTATAGTTTCAACCATGCTATCCTGATCTGATATATCTGATGGTAATTCATTCCAGTGCCTCGTCTATTTTTGGCGAGGTTAAAGTATCTACTGTCATAGATCAATGACTCGGTTCTACTTCTATCATGTTCTACCTTCGAGTATTACCCCTGGTATCTCGAAGATATCTTGCCATTGCACCACATCTTACTAACTTTGTTGAAGTAATGTCTTTCCTTGTCATAATCACTCTACGGGTTCTGGGTTGTTGTCAACCGAGGACACTGACTAGAGAAATTATTCTGCACTACAAATCAAATACCCCTAGTATTTTTACTAGGAAATTTTGAACTCAATCTGGTCATTCCTAGACTATCGGCTGCATCCTGGTCTTGCTACCTTTGACTGTTCTACCTCGTCCTTCTCTAGTGCACGAATTCTTCAGTGTGTGAGCACGACTTACGTCGAGCTTTCAACATCATGTTGCTTGTCTTGAAAGGAAACTTTGGCTCCGAGCTTGCATCTTATATATTGATCCTATAACTTGCCACTTCGTCATTTCCTTGCTTGTTGCCATTGTTGTTTGATTGCATCCTCTTGAAACCTCCCGGCAAATGTGTTGGATCACCTTCAACACTTTGACTTCTTTCGAGATGTCAACTGTGTTCATCATGAGAAATACCCTCCTTGCCCTCGATGATTTTTAGTATCATCGACAACACCCTTGACTTCCTTTCATCGCGAACTTGTCCACATTATGAATACAACTTGCTTTCCAGCTTGTATTATGTTCTACCTTGAAGTATTACTGTCTTTTATGTCAAGGATGTTGTGAGGATTGCTCCACCTCTTGAGAGTTCCTAGTATAGTGATACTTCTCACCATCACCATTAATTCTTGGTCCCTATGTCAATTCTAACCGGGACACCGACAAGTGAATGGTACTCTTTGGATTCTGCCCTTCTAGCAACCCTATTGCTTTGAAGTTAATGGCTGATAGTTTCATTCTGAGTCTATTGCTTATTGAATTATCATTCAAACAATGATCGTGCTACCTAGTCCAGATTTCCGGGTGCACCCTTCTATCATCGTTATATTGTGTGTGTTTTCCTCGAGCATACATCATTATATCATTTGATATAACTAATGTTATCTCCTTGCTCACATAATTGTGGAAATCCATCTTTTGGAAATCTTGATGAATTGTCGCTGAGTTCGTCAACCGCCTCCTCATCCCCTCCTTGGTTTAATGATGAACTATTGTTTCAGGAACCCGCTCCCATAGTTCATTTCCCGAGAATCTCGCAATGCCATTTTGTCGATTTGTGTCGCACATTTTCTTCTCGGACATCCTGAGTCTGAGGTATCATGACCCCAATCGGATCTGAATCTCGGTCAGATATGATGGTTGGGACAACTTTCCAGGAGTTATGATGTTGGTCCTTTGATGACCCGGTAATATGATGTCATGCCTAGCACCCCTGGCTGGAGGATCTATCATTATAATTTCTCAAGGATAACCATTCTTCCTGGAGGAAATTGTAAGACTTAATTTATAAGTTGCTCCTGATGGATCATTTTTGTATCCAAAGTCTGGCCCTTGATTGGAACACCATATCATTGCTACCTCGAAGCATGACTATGATACCACGCTCATCAACAAGAACATTGGAGGCGCGATGCTAAATGTTTCTTGGTCAGTTATCCAAACACCGTTGTAAGGGTAACATCTTGATTAATCCTTGCCTCTTATCTGAATGGTTGGGTACTTTCTCTCCTACCGTGTATGCCATGTTCTACTTGTACATGGGAAAGATATACTCCTAATAATTGTGTGTAATCACAATTTTTATTTCCATTCTTTTGTTTAACCTTTCCTGAATCTGACTTAAGTAAGCAGAGATAATTATGTCTGTAAGATCCTGTTACTATTGTTGATGACATCCCGGTAACCACTTATGGGTGATAACTTTGCCAATTGGTTTGCCTCGTTCAACAAGTAGGAAAATTGCTCTCTTTGTTCCCCGTCCTTGGTACCGACATTGTTGCTGGCATAGCTGACAAGCTATTCACTGACATGCCTCCCTGTCGCAGCTGTGCAAGATGTCACCACCCTTCCTACTTTCAACCCACATGGTGGGCCCATAACCCACATGTCCACTGGATTGAAACCTGGCTCTTATTTACAACCCGGATTCTAATGTATCTTTGCACCTGGCTTCGTATGTGATTCACGAGCTAAATGTTATACCATTATTCATCCTGGAATCAAACACCATGTTATTCTTGTTGTTCAAACCCTCCTTTCAGCTTCTGTCTAGTCATCGAATGGTTGCCTACCCATTTGAAACTTTGGTACCATCGTATGTTGCACTCAACGAATTCACTGAAATAAAACTCGTGGGGTACCTTGTGTATTTCCCATTGAGTTCACCGTTAGATGCCCAGCTTTGTGGAGATGCATTCTTCCGGAGTTTTTCCCCTTGGCCGCGTTCGTAGGACGTTGGAGATCCCGAGGAAAGGATGACGACTTGATCATGGTGACTTGAAGCAGGGAAATGAAGACATCAACGAAAGGGATCAACCTCTTCGAACGGGCAGCCAAGACCGAGAAGACTCGTTAGATTTTCGCTACCAGCACTTTTCCCCCCTTACTCCACCGCTTAAATCTCGGGACGAGATTTCTTGTAGTGGAGGAGATTTGTGACGCCCAGGTATTCAAGCTACAGTAACCCTCTGGTAATGATGCCACGTCATCTCAGTTACTGTTTCTAATGTCGCGTTAGTTCAAAACCGATTCAAATCCAAATTCAAAATCAAACAAATAATAAAAGTTTCCCAATCTTAAAACTAAAATGTTCGGAGAGAGCCAAATAATGCATAAGTAATAATGGTGGAGAAACCAACCTCTTTGAAAGTGTTTGATTGTCCTAAAGTAAATAAAATAGTAGCAAAACAATTAATCAAATGCTTTTTACAATTAATAAATTATTAAACTATTCTGTCTAGTTGCCCAAACTTATGAGGCCGTAGTATAATTATTTAGACTAAATTAGGGACTACTTTTATAAGTCATAAATCTAAAATAAAAGTGAAACTAAAAGTAACAGAAAAGAAATAATGAAAAAATAATAAAAGAAAAAAACAAGAAAAAGGGAGCCCCCCCCCAACTGGGCCAACCGGCCCAGCTAGTCAGCCAGCCGGCCAACCCACTACCCCCTGGCCTATATCCCGTTAACCCCACTAAACCAAAACCCTAACCCCCACTCGCTCCACTCCCTCCCCCGATTCCCCTGGATCGGGATCGATCCCCCCCTCTCCCCACATGCCTCGCTCCCGGCCCCCACTCCTCGATCCCCTTCTAGATCGGGGCAACAAC
>NC_057801.1:53768135-53769589 GCF_018294505.1 Triticum aestivum | reverse complement strand
CTCGGCGCCGGTGTCCCGCTGCTTACCCCGCCGTCCCCCGTTGCCAGGCGCTCATCGGACCCCGTCGGCGCCGTCCCATCGTCTCTCCCCCGCCCTTCCCCCTTGCTCAAGATCACGCCCGAAGGCCGCAGACGTCGCGGCCACCGCCGCCCCACTTGGACCTCGCCGGATGCCATCGCCAGACTGCCTCCCCGTCGTCCTCTCCATCGCCTACTCGTCCTCGTCTTCCTCCTCAACGGCTCCAACGAGCCTCGCCGCCCCTCGTCCCTGCAACGTGGGTGAGCCCCCGGGCTCCGGCCTCGCTCCTTCTCTGCTTCTGCTGCGGCTATCGCCGCACGCCGTCGCCATCGTGTCCTTCCCCCGTCATGTCTCGCACCGCCAGCGCCCGCTACGCACCTGCCGCTCCGGCTGCGCCACTTCGCACGAGGCCGTGCCCCGGCCAAGCCACCTGCACCTCCCGATCGTGGTCCGCGCGCGCCACAACCGCGCCGGCCGCATCGTCGCTCCCCCTGGCAATCTCCTACGCACGCCCACGCCCTACCGTTCCTGCTCACACCACCACACCTCACCGTGCCGCCCCGCCCCGGCCACTATCGCCGGCGCCGGGCCATGCGCCGGCCCCCTTCACCCGCTGGCCGCAGCGCCCTGTCGGGCGGGCTGGCGCCCGTCGCCCGGTTCCGCTCGACGCCCGAGAACCGCCACCCGCGACCCGTTAAGGCCCCTCGCCGAATGACAAGTGGGACCCGCCCTAGAAATCGATTAAAAAAAGGCAATAATAAAAAGAATTTAAATTAATTAATTAATTAAGCTGTTTTAATTAACTTAACTTTAGTTAACCTGCTAATTAACTAATTAAACTATAATTAGTTAAATGAGAGAATGACAGGGGGGCCACCCTTGTTGACCAGTCAAGCTTTGATCGGTCAACTCGGTCCCCCTTGGCCCACCCGTCAGCCTCTGGGTACACATCTGTGTACCCAAAGCTGGGTAGTTGTAGCATTTTAGCTTCTATTTCAAATTAAAATAAATTCAGAAAATGATTAAAACTTTGAAAATTAATAATAAATAATACATAACTCGGATGAAAATATTTTGTACATGAAAGTTGCTCAGAACGACGAGGCGAATCCGGATACGCAGCCCGTTCGTCCGCCACACATCCCTAGCATAGCAAACATGCAACTTTCCCCTTCGGTTCATCTGTCCGGAAACGTGAAACACCGGGGATACTTTCCCAGATGTTTTCCCACTTCGCAGGTATCACCTACTACTGCGTTAGGTCACCTCTAGCACCGCGTATTGCCATGCTACGCTTTGTGATACTTTGATTGCTTTGTTATTTATTGTGTTCCCCCTTCGTTACTTCTTTCCGGTAGACCCCGAGGCTACCGACGACCCCCAGTTCGACTACGGTGTTGACGACCCCTCCTTCTTGCCAGAGCAACCAGGCAAGC
>NC_057801.1:53755765-53767906 GCF_018294505.1 Triticum aestivum | reverse complement strand
CCAGATATCGCCTATTCTACCCTCTACTGCTTGCACTAGAGTAGTGTAGCATGTTACTGTTTCGATTAATCCTATTCTGTTGCATAGCCTGTCATTGTTGCTACATTTGTTGATACCTTACCTGCAATCCTAAATGCTTAGTATAGGATGCTAGTTTACCATTCGTGGCCCTACATCCTTGTCGGTCTACCATGCTATATTATCGGGCCGTGAGCACTCGGGAGGTGATCACGGGTACATACCATACATACACACTATTCAGGTGGTGACTAAAGTCGGGTTGGCTCGTTGAGTACCCGCAAATGATTCCGATGTGGGGGCTGGAAGGACAGGTGGCTCCATCCCGGTAGAGGTGGGCCTAGGTTCCCGACGGCCCCCGACTGTTACTTTGTGATGGAGCGACATGGCAGGTTGAGACCACCTAGGAGAGAGGTGGGCCTGGCCCTGGTCGGCGTTCGTGGTTACTTCAAAATAACACGCTTAACGAGATCTTGGTATTTGATCTGAGTCTGGCCACTGGCCTATACGCACTAACCAACTACGCGGGAAAGATATGGGCACTCGACGTTGTGGTATCAGCCGAAGCCTTCTTGACGTCAGCGACGGAGCGGTGCGCGCCGGATTGGACTGGAACGCCTGCTCTTGTATTAGGGAAGCTAGGTCTGCTTCTGGCCGCCCTCGCAACATGCAGGTGTGCAATGGGCGATGGGCCCAGACCCCTGCGCGCATAGGATTTAGACCAGCTTGTTGACCTCTCTGTTGTGCCTAGGTGGGGTTGTGACGTGTTGATCTTCCGAGGCCGGGCATGACCCAGGAAAGTGTGTCCGACCAAATGGGATCGAGCGTGTTGGGTTATGTGGTGCACCCCTGCAGGGAAGTTTATCTATTCGAATAGCCGTGTCCCTTGGTAAAAGGACGACCCGGAGTTGTACCTTGACCTTATGACAACTAGAACCGGATACTTAATAAAACACACCCAGACAAGTTCCACAGACAACCCGGTGATCGCTTTTCCACAGGGCGACGAGGGGAGGATCGTCGGGTAGGATTATGCTATGCGATGCTACTTGGAGGACTTCAATCTACTCTCTTCTACATGCTGCAAGACGGAGGCTGCCAGAAGCGTAGTCTTTGATAGGACTAGCTATCCCCCTCTTATTCTGGCATTCTGCAGTTCAGTCAACCGATATTGCCTCTTTACACATATCCCCATGCATATGTAGTGTAGATCCTTGCTTGCGAGTACTTTGGATGAGTACTCACGGTTGCTTTTCTCCCCCTTTTCCCCCTTTCCTTTCTTCCTGGTTGTCGCAACCAGATGATGGAGCCCAGGAGCCAGACGCCACCGTCGACGACGTCTACTACACTGGAGGAGCCTACTACTACGTGCAGGCCCCTGACGACGACCAGGAGTAGTTTAGGAGGATCCCAGGCAAGAGGCCTGCGCCTCTTTCGATTTGTATCCCAGTTTGTGCTAGCCTTCTTAAGGCAAACTTGTTTAACTTATGTCTGTACTCAGATATTGTTGCTTCCGCTAACTTGTCTATGATCGAGCACTTGTATTCGAGCCCTCGAGGCCCCTGGCTTGTATTATGATGCTTGTATGACTTATTTTACTTTTAGAGTTGTGTTGTGATATCTTCCCGTGAGTCCCTGATCTTGATCGTCCACATTTGCGTGCATGATTAGTGTACGATTGTATCAGGGGCGTCACACTTCTCTTGTTTGCTTGATTTCAAACTCGAGAAAGAACTTCAACTCTCCAATCATAGACATCTTGAACTTTGAGGTCATGAGAGCGGGAAATTCTTCATTGAAAGCTTTGTTAGGGGAACCAAAAATAATATCATCAACATATAGTTGGCACACAAACAACTCCCCTTTGACCTTCTTAGTAAAAAGAGTGGGGTCGATTTTCCCGATTTCGAACCCACGATCTTGTAACAACTCCGTAAGATGCTCATACCACGCACGTGGGGCTTGTTTAAGGCCATAGAGCGCCTTGTTGAGTTGGTACACATGATTGGGGAAATAGGGATCCATGAACCTTGGGGGTTGTTTGACATACACCAACTCATTAATGTGACCATTAAGAGAAGCACTCTTCACATCCATTTGTTGCAACTTGAAATGATGATGAGAAGCATAAGCAATCAACAAACAAATAGATTCAAGGCGAGCAACGGTAACAACGGTTTCACCATAGTCGATACCCTTGACTTGGGAGTAGCCTTGTGCACCAAACGAGCCTTGTTGCGAACAATGATCCCATGAGCATCTTGCTTGTTCTTGTCACGCCCCGAGACTGGGCCTAGGCGAGACAGCCGCCGCGCGCCTATAAACCGAGGCATGTAGTCACGCAAGGCATGATAAAGCAGGCATAAACCAGCTATGGATCACAAAAGCTCAATATAGACTATACACAAATTCCATTATATTTAAAAATGGCCAACATACATCAAATTCTCTAGTCGCTTCCCACCCACTGGTCCAACCTATTCTTGGATGACATCTTCTGGGCATAGTTAAGTTACATCCACTGCATCTAAAAAACAAAGGAGACAAGGGTGAGTACGATAAATCATACTCAGCAAGCAGATACTTCACTATTCAACAAAAGCAATGGTATAATGGTGTAGATCAACAAACGAACTGAATCCAAAGGATAAACAAGGTAACAATCCCTGGAACATATTTTACTGGACATGTGTAAAATGAATAGCATAATCCAAGGGAGGTATTGGCATCACACGTGACCGCAAGCTTCCCAACCCGGGAGTCACAGGGGTGAAATTTCACACTTTTACGCTCTTAAGAGGGGTACTCCGACGTCGACAGCCTCGACGAGAACCACACAGGTTCCAGAAGAGCAGAGCTCTTGTACCCACTAAGACCCGGACACCTGGACCTACTGATGTCAGTCGCTCCTACGGATCCATCACCGACATGTTCCCGAACAAGGTCCGTCCTTAGCGGAGAGCCCAGCCAGTCCCATACCTGAACTCTGGCCAGTACAATACGTTTGATGTCGTGACACCAATAAAGATGGATAGAGTATGATATGTAATTGGATCAACCGACATGATTACTGAAACATCAGTCAAGATAATATGCTCATGCCTTTTCATGTGTTCCTTCAAAACACATGAATTCCATTAACAAATGGATTACGAGGACACCATGTCCTTCTCTCAATTGAAACAAGGATCAACGAAGATCAATAGGATTCAAGGTGCAGCAGTAAAACCACATAATCAAAGAAGACAGCAACAAAGCAGGATTAGGGAGTTAGCAAAGCAACTACTTGCCTTGGTAGAACCTTTCTATCAATAGTATCCCTACTAATCGGGCTCGCACTCCTATAATCTATATATTCTGCTTGGTTCTTGTCTGCATCAAGGCAATGTCTCTACTCTTATCTCCTTGCATGGATGCATATCAACATCCCCAGTGGCGCACCTCTTCTCTCTTCTAGCCTGTCCTCGCTTTCTTTCTCTTGGAGTTGTGCTTTCAAGCAGCCGTAGAAGTGTTCTATTTATAGGAGCTGACAGTCGGTCGCTAGCTAAAATATCTCAGCCGTAGTAACTCTTGCCGCTTGACCCTTGGCCCTTGAAGCTGGGTAAAAGTGATTTGGATGATGCCCCTACAGCTAGTGCAAAGGCCTAAGCAACCTGGCCACCATGGGAAGTATCCACATACAGGACCAAAATGTCCAAGCCACTAGCAAGTGCCAACACAACATCCACGTACACATTTGTTTTACTTAGCTTGGAAGGATCCCTACACATGTGTACATTCTCATGATTACATGCATGCACCTAGTTGACTTGGAGCTCTAGTTCTAGTACTAGGAAATATCTACCGTTCTATCGCTTGCACCTGGTCCAGTTCCATCTATTCAAATGCCACGCTAACTCTCTTATAAAGCTTATACTGCCAACTAGCTAGTAGTATTTCCCATGCCTATACCTCAACGTGAGTGCATGGATGCAAGTATATGTGTACATCCACATACTCTTACTTATTATGTAATTTTCTAATATTTAATGCATGCAAAAATTACAGCTCTATTTTAATTCTTTGAAACAAGAATCTAGCATAACTCATTTTCCCAATTATTTTATGTTAAACAGATAATACAAATTTAATTGCTCATCTTAATTTAGATTAATAACCCAGAAATATGGGTTATTACAGTTCTTGAGTATCCACTTGGTTCCAATGACATTATGATTCCCAGTTGGCCTTGGCACTAAATTCCACACTTGGTTATGCTCGAAGTTGTTGAGTTCTTCATGCATGGCATTGAACTAATCCGGGTCCTCGAGTGCCTCATAGACCTTTTGGGGTTCGACATAAGAAACAAACGCGTGATGTTCACAATAGTTTGCTAATTGTCTACGAGTGCTTACCCCCTTTCTTAGGCTTCCAACCACATTCTCCATGAGATGACCTTTGGTAGTGAGCTTGGAAGCAATCTTCACGGCACGACGCTCTAATTACTCCTCGGATGTGAAAAGAGGAGGGGTAACTTGATCATCTTGAGCGCCGTCTTGAGCTTGTTCTTGATCTTGAGCTTGCTCTTGATCTTAAACTTGCTCGAAGGGAATAACTTGACCTTGGGCATCATTTGGTGGTTCACCACCATCTTGAGGTTGATCTTGCCCTTGATCTTGTTCATGGGGTTGAGGGCCTTCACTTTGTTCTTCGGAAGCATGTGGGTCTTGGGTCGATGATGGCTCCACTTGACTGGAGCATTGTCCTTCTCCTTCGGCCACAAGGGGTTCCTCAATGGGTAGGATATTACCAACACCCATTCTTATTATGGCTTGGGGAGGAATTTCATCACCTACATCACAAGTACCACTTTGCTCCACTTGGGAGCCGTTATTCTCGTCAAACTCCACGTTACACGTCTCCTCAATGAGTCTGGTGGACTTGTTGAGGACACGAAAGCATGAGAGTTTGCATAACCAACAAATATGCCCTCATGAGCTCTAGCCTCAAATTTAGACAAACGAACACCTTTCTTGAGAATGAAACACTTACATCTGAACACCCGGAAGTACTTTAGGTTGGGCTTGTTACCGGTGAGTATTTCATACGCAGTCTTGTTCAAGCCTTTGCAGAGATAGAGCCGATTTGATGGATGACATGCTATGTTGAGCCCAAAAGTTGTAAGGAGACTTGAACTCCGCCATCATGGTCCTTGCTGCATCCATCAACATCCGGTTCTTCCTCTCCGCTACACCATTTTGTTGAGGGGTGTAAGGTGCAGCATATTGATGCTTGATCCCCTCATCACTAAGATACTCATCCAAGCTGTAGTTCTTGAACTCGGTGCCGTTGTCACTCCTTATTATCAAGATCTTTGCATCATTTTGATGTTGAGCTTCATTTGCAAAGTCGATGACGGTTTGTTGAGTCTCACTCTTCCTCTTGAAGAAATATACCCAAGTATATATTGAATAGTCATCCATGATCACCAAGCAATACTTTCTACCTCCAAGACTATCAAAGGATGGAGGCCCAAAGAGGTCCATGTGAAGGAGTTCCAAGGGTCTCTTCGAGTAGATGATAGTCGTGGGAGGGTGAGCCTTCTCATGTAGCTTTCCTTCTAAACAAGCACTACAAGCACGATCTTTGGCAAAACTAACATTCGTTAGTCCACGGACATGGTCCCCCTTGAGAAGACTTTGCAAAGATCTCATATTAACATGGGCTAGACGGTGATGCCAAAGCCATCCCACATCAACTTTATCCATTAGGCATGTCGTGATCTTAGTGGGTCGCTCCGAAAAGTTAATCACAGAAAGACCGTTCTTGACATGCCCAACAAAGGCTACTTTAAGAGTCTTGCTCCACAAGAGGGCCATAGTATCAATATCAAAGAAAGTGGCAAAACCCATGAGTGCAAGTTGACGAACATAAAGTAAAGTGTATGTAAGGAACTCAACAAGCATGACTTTCTCGATCGTGAGATCATGAGAAATGACAACCTTGCCAAGACCCAATACCTTGGAGAACAAGGCATCACCCCACTCGACATTGGTGGGCATAGATGGAATCTTTTGCACGTCCACCACCAAGTCCTTGCTTCCGGTCATATGATTTGTGGCTCCACTATCGAGCAACCATGATCCTCCACCGGAAGCAAACACCTACAAGAGATCAATGCTTGGTTTTAGGTAACCATCAAGTAATGGGTCCTTTTATGTTAGTAACAAGGGTCTTGGGAACCCAAATAGACCATTCAATGTACTCATAAGGAGAACCAACAAATTTAGCATAAACATGCCCGTCACTAGCACGGCACAACACATAGAAGGTTTAAAGTCGCCGGCTTTGTTGGAAGGGATGGCATTGCCCTTTTTGACGTTGCCATCCTTTACTTTGTTCTTCTTCTCCTTAGAAGTACCCTCTCCCTCCTTTACAAAGGTTTGCTTGAGAGGGGGAGGTCGTTTGGTCTTGTCATTCTTCTTCTTGTTATTGGACTTGGGTGCGAACCCAAATCCCTCCTTGGCAACAACTTCCTTTTGATTACTCCAAAGGTCATTGAGATTCTTCTCACCTTGTACACACGACACAAGGCCTTTCTTAAGTTCCTCCTTCAACTTGGCATTTTCCTCCACAAGATGCACATGCTCACAACATGGGTTAGTAGCATTTGCGTTAGCAACTAAAACCATATGAGGAAATGTGGATTTCTCCTTGGTTAGCTTCACTTGGAGTTGATCATGAGACTCCTAGAGGCTAGCATGAGCACCCTTCAAGGCCTTGTGAGCCTTGTCAAGTGAATCAAACTCCTCTTTGAGTCTAGCAAGGTCAATCCCAAGTTTAGCCTTCTCGGAGTTTAGCACACGAGAGACACCAAGAGCATGATCAAGATCTTTCTTTAATTTAGCATGGTCATCATTGTGTGACTCCTCAAGAGCCAAACGATACCCATGCTCTTCCTCAAGAGCATTAGAGAGATCCAATATCTCATCGACATAGTCACAGCTAAGACCTTCCATCTTAGAGATGGTTTCTTCATGAGACTCGATCATGTCATTGGCTTCACCAAGTTGTTCCAAGAGAGCAACGAAGTACTTCTTGGATTTTTCCTTGAGTTTACTCATAAAAGACTCAAATTCATTCACTTCCTCATTAGACCCCTCACTTTCATCAATGCAATCCGTCAAGGAGGGATTAGTAATGATGGTGGTTTTGATGTTGGGGGTTACCTTTTTAGTGGCTTTAGCCATGTGGCACTTGGCGGTGATGTTCTCGTTGGGTGAATCGAAGAGAGACACCCGGGGAGTTGTGGCAATGGAAACGGAGGCCATGGCCATTGCTTCACCATCTTCATCATCATCGTCATCCTCATGGTATTTTGCTTGAATCATCAAGCTGCGAGTAGGAGCCTTTTTGGTGAAGTTGTTCTTGTTGGGGAAGGACTTGGCTTTGTCTTTTCGGATGAGCTTGCCACCATTGTATTCCCGCTTCTCGTAAGGGAAATCCACAACAAAGTGGCTCACATTGCCACAATTGTAACAAGTTCTCACTCGTTGCTTGCCCTTGAAACCACTTGAGTTGTTCTTGTTGAAGTTGGGCCTTGTGTTCTTCTTGCTCCAAAATTGCCTTGAGGCAAGAGCCATGTGCTCATGATAATCATATTGTGTATCTTTGGGGTTGCTCTCCTCATCTTCCTCTTCTTCCACAATAACCTTGGCCTTCAAATCAAGGTTGGGCTTCTTTGCTCTTTGAGAACACAACACCGCATTGTCGGCGGTTTTGTCCAAGATCCTCATTGCAACGAACTCATCCAACACTTCATTTGAGGTCAAGGAGTGGAAGTCCGGTCTTTGACGGATGACGGAGGACATGGCCTTGTGGTAGGTCATCATGACCTTGAGGAACTTGCACTTGATCCAATTGTCATCTGTGTCCTTGCTCCTATGACCTTGGAGTGATACCGCAAGTTTGGTTACTCTCCGAAAGAGCTCACGAGGTTCTTGATCTTCTTTCATTGCAAACGCATCGACTTCATCTTGTACAACTTCATAGTTGGAGCGTTGAATGCTTGCGCTTCTCCTGTAGAGAGAAACAACACAATACCATGCGTCTTTGGCCAAGGCGAAGGGTCGAACATCAGGGAGATCATCAGGGGAAATTGCATCTTGGATGATGAAGAGAGCATTCTCATTGAATTGATTATCCACGGCTTCTCTAGGGATGAAGTTGCTTCGGTCATGTGGATAGAAACCTTCTTCAATGATTCTCCAAAGATTAGTATTCACATGATTTAAATGACGCTTGAAGCGGTAAACCCAAGAATCAAAGTCCTCATTTTTCACAATCTTAGGAGGAGGGCCGGCATGATTTAAATGAGTAGAGGGAATCGGTCCTCCATAAATTGGAGGTTCCACATGGGCAAAGATGTCGGTGCCATTTCTACCCCTAGTAGAAGGACCCTTTTCACTAGTAGCTTCCCCCTTGTCGGAGTTAGAATCCGTCACCTTGTTAGTGGGATCACCCACTTTCATCGGCGAGGTAGATAGTTTAAGTCCTTCTAAGAATTTATTAAACATGCTTTCAACCTCGGTTGTCATGGAGGTTTTCAATGTGTCCAAAGCCACATTGAATTCCTCACGAGAGACCGTGGTTCCCCCATTGACCGTGGACGAGCTCGGATTCACACCGGAGTGCTCCTCCCCACCGTCTACGGTGTCAACCATACTCTTCGAATGGCAAAGTCCTTAAAAAAGAGACAAGGCTCTGATACCAACTGAAAGGATCGATATAGTTGACTAGAGGGGGGTGAATAGGTAACTAACAATTTTAGCTTTTCTTTACCAATTTCAACTTTGCATCAAAGTAGGTTGTCTAGATATGCAACTAGGTGAGCAACCAATATGATGCGATAACAACAAGCACACACGCAAGCAAGAGATGCAACACAATATAAGCTTGCACAAGTAAAGGTGAGAGATAACCAAAAGGCGAGCCGATGGAGACGAGGATGTGTTACCAAAGTTCCTTCCTTTTGAGGGAAGTACGTCTCCGTTAGAGCGGTGTGGAGGCACAATGCTCCCCAAGAAGCCAATAAGGCCACTGTATTCTCCTCACGCCCTCACACAATGCGAGATGCCGTGATTCCACTATTGGTGCCCTTGGAGGCGGCGACCAAACCTTTACAAACAAGGTTGGGGCAATCCCCACAACTTAATTGGAGACTCCCAACGACACCATGAAACTTCACCACAATGGACTATGGCTCCGCGGTGACCTCAACCGTCTAGGGTGCTCAAACACCCAAGAGTAACAAGATCCGCAAGGGATTTGTGGGGGAAATCAAATTTCTCTTGGTGGAAGTGTAGATCGGGGCCTTCTCAACCAATCCCGAGGAAATCAACAAGTTTGATTGGCTAGGGAGAGAGATCAGGCGAAAATGGAGCTTGGAGCAACAATGGAGCTTTTGGGGGAAGAGGTGAGTCAACTTTGGAGAAGAAGACCTCCTTTTATAGTGGGGGGGGCAAACCAACCATTACCCCCCCCCCCCCAAAACAGCCCCGCAGAGGGCGGTACTACCGCAGGGGGTAGCGGTACTACTGCTGGGCCCAGCGGTACTACCGCTCCCCCTCGCGGTACTGTCGTGCTGTCTGGGAGGGCAAGCATATGAGAAAGCATCGGACCCAGTGTGGTACTGCCGCAGTGGTAGGGCGGTAGTACCAGTCTCGAGCGGTACTACCGCTTCTACTACCGTTGCTTAGTGCTGCACAATCCGACACGAGAGGTGACCCCCTCGAGTTAAGGCGGTAGGAGCCCGGTATCGCAGCGGTACTATGGCTGAGGACCCCCAGGTGGTATTACCACTGCAGAGCGGTACTTCCGCCTATGGCTCTTGAGCGGTACTACCGCTGGGCACCACGGTACTGCCGCTGGGACCAAAACATGCCCAAAGGAAGGAAAAAGGAAGCTCCATCGAAGCGGGAAGGGCTCAGGGGGTGCGAAGAGGATGTGTACGTGTTGATTCCACCCTGGGCTTACCAAAGCGGATCCCCTCTTGATAGTACAGTGACCCCTACGAAACATGTCCACCAAAAATAAACGAAAGAGCTACACCGTCTTTGATTAGAACTCAGAGGGGAAGGAATCGTCTCGTGCCAAAGGATGAATCTTTGAAATGCTCAAAGCACATGATTAGTCCGCAAACGTGTTGTCATCAATAACAAAAACTACATAGAGAGAGATATGCATTAACAACAATCTTGCCCAAAAGAAATGAAAGAGAAAAAAGAAAAGAAACAAATGCCGATAACAGCGGATCGATTAAAATGACGAAGCCTTGTGACCGCTGCGTCCACCGGAGATTGCCCACCAAGCTCCGAGACTCCGAAACGTCAGTACCAATCAACACCTCCAAGAAGGAACGCGACGATGACGACGCTACTGCCAAGGGTTTCCCCCGATACACGGCGAGGAGAGAGAAAGGGTACGTAGCCCCGACGCCCTTCAGGAAGGTCCGGCGGCACCCTCAGGCGCCACCGCGTTGGTGTCGGCCAAGCCAACAGAGATTTCTCCCCATACTAGCCTCTACCTCAAGAACTTCGGAGCTCGCCACCAAACCGACCACCACCCAACACCAACACGGACAGGAAGCTTCAGACAATGTCTCACCACGACACCGCGAAGATGGTCTACACAACAAAGAAGAGGAGCTGGGACTAGGACAGCAACACCGTCGGCATACGGGAGGGCCCCACCTCCACCGTCCATGACGGTAGCCGACCGGATGCCATAGCAGGAGCCTACCGGGCTCGTGGCCCCACAGGCCCGGCCGGGCCCTTAAAGTCCCGCACAGCTCCCGCCTCCGCGCAGCAGCTGGCACGCCGCCGGCGTCGCTGTCCCAGTCCAAGCCGCTCCTCAGCCTCCCCATACAGAAGGCATCACGGTCGCACCGGAGCTGACCCGCAAGGACCCAGAAGGGACCCTACAGGCCCAGATCTGGGCCGGGGACATGCCACCGGTCGACCAGCACCACCGGACCCCCCGCCACCAAGAGGCGGCACCACCATGGCGAGCGCTGCCGGCCTCCGCACCAGGACGCCGGACCACCACCGGCCGAGCATCACCGCCGCCTCCCCCCACCCCAGGAAGGAGGAGCGCGCGGGGGTAGGGAACGGCCGGCCGCCGCCGACACCACCCGGCCAGATCCAGGGGGGGCGTCGGCGGCTGCGGGTGGAAGGACGGAGAAGGGGTGGACGAGGCGGAGGGAGGTCGGGCGCTGCCCTGGCCGCCTCCCGGGGAGACGGCGGGATGGGGAGGAGGGGATAGGAGAGGGGCGCGGGGCGGGGCGGGGCGCCTGCGCCGGGCGGTCGGCGGTGACGGGAGCGGGGGAGGGCGGGGGTGGCGGGACGGGCATATTGTACTAATTGTTGCCTACATATAGTTCATGTGTTCTAAAGCATAATCACTAAGACAACATACTTCAGGTGCACCAAACATCTTTTTATTCCATTAACTAATTGTCACATACATACACTTCAGGTTGTTCTAAGCACAAAGACACCATATACCATATTTACAGAAGGACAGTAAAAAGATCAAAGTATGAGACATCGGTTGTACAAAATGAGAACTAGAACATCCAGTTGACGCGGATCGCTTGCTTCATGGTTCATTGTGAGTCCAATCCTTGTGTTTGCGCCCTACAGAAGTTAAATAAGTCTCAGTTATTAGAATGTTCAATTAATTTATGAAATTGAATCCAGGAAGAATTCACATGTGCACTATGCACACACAACAACACAAAATGAGGAATATACGCGCCTAATCTATAAAAGTAGCATTTCAGGACATGAAGACCGACAATCAACTTCCACCAGTAGCCAAGGAAATGGCATAGAAGCCCTCCGCCCACTTTTTGTCTATCCATTCGAACGGAAATGCATCATTTACTTTGTACAATTGCTCGCCATATAGTGTACCTTGGCATGGTGTCATGTCATGGTACTATCATGCTATGGTAAATTTTTTGGCCGAATTGAAACAAGTTTTGGTATAAGCTTCTTGCAAACTGGAGGTTCTCTCAACAAGGCTCGTGGTTCTGAGAAGGGATGTGCCACCTTTGTGTGCGAAACGATATACGTTGTCCCC
>NC_057801.1:53736728-53755483 GCF_018294505.1 Triticum aestivum | reverse complement strand
CAGAGGCGACATATAACTATACGACTGTCGTGTTAAATTTTGGATATATTCCGAGTTCGTTTGGCCTTTTTTATACATTAATTGAGTTTCTGGTCATTTAATGTGCATAATTCAAATTTAAACTACAAGCACATGCTCCAGTGCACTAAAGTTCGTTGAAAAATCACATGTGTGTCCTCGGGTAAATTTGTAGGTCCCATGTAAGAAATGAGAACGAAATTCAAACATCTAGGCGTCATGGCTCGGCCGGAAACGTTGAGAAACTTGATTTTTTAATTCCTGTAAATCCAAAACACACATGAAAATCATGTAACTTGGCTTGGTCTCATGACATTGCACCAACATGTTGTGGTAATTTTGTTGTCTGATTTGCAAAGGCGCACACATTAACAATCAACAAAGTTATGTTGGAACAAGTGATGTAACTATGGTTTGATTACACGCGGCAACTACCATAAATTAGACATGGCAACTATAGTTAACCAAAACAAAGAGAGTTGCCATGCTTTTACAACTGCATTGCCATCCTGGATAACTACATCTGCCATCCCAGATGGCAACTAAATCGTCATCCTGCGGGTACCTAACGTAGCTGCACCAGGACGTGTGGTCATATTTGCTTCGTGTCACATGCGCAGGGTGGGGATGAGTAGTACTTGTTGGGCGTGTGGCACGAAGTAGCTGCGCCCACACGTGTGGGAAATTTTAATGTTCGCCCACACACAGCCCGTGTGAGTTGCCTCCTGCTCATGCCACACATGGTGTGTGGGCGGATGTCTAATATGCCACACGTGTGTGCGTTATCAGGACCCTTGATTTTACAATGCCCAGATCAACTGCACTCTTATTGCACCATCAACCCTTGCAAGTCAGAACTATTGAGTGAATTGCATAAAACATCGACATTGAAGGATAGGGTTGCAGAAACCACACTTCTACAGTTTTGTGCCAAAAACCACTAATTCTGAGCTTAATTTTTTTTTTTTGCAAAAAACACTAATTGGCGACTTAGGCCATTTTGACCATGATTATAACAGGTTGGTCCTGCTTTTGCTGGCGTGGCAGAACTGTTCGTGCAAGACGGTGTTAGTTCTAAATTTACAAAACAATCCCTAACTTTTTGCATAGAGATCCTTCAATCAAAAATAGAAAAGCAATCAACACCATTTACAGGGGAGGCGTGGTGAGCTGCTGCCTCGGCCGACGTAGGGAGAAATGATAATGGGAATTTCAAAAACCAAATTTAGATCCAAATGAAGGATGATTTAATTCATTTGGGAATCCCCATGATACATGCATATACAGACTCCGCAAGAGGTAGACTCTAAATTATTCCTCAAAATAGATACTAGGGATTACCTGGAACTACAGCTGCAGGGGAGACGCCGCCGCACAGGCGCCGAAGGGCACCGCCGGTCAGCTGGCAGTGCTGGTGGACAGAGGCGGATTTAGGCCCCAGGCAGCCCGAGCGACTCCCTTTGTTGACTGTAGCTACAGTACATCACTGTAGCTATGGTGCTTCGAAGCTGGCATGGGGCCTGCCGTTTTCCTAGGTCCGCCACTGCCGTTGGAGACAAGGCCCCGGGGAGATGGGCGGGCAACTGCCGCCAGAAATGGCTACCCGCGCGAGTTTAGACACGATGGAAGCCATCAGTGAGAGGGAAATGATCTGGCTGGATTTAGTTAGGGCTTGTATGCACATATTTTAGTTTTAGATAAATTCATTTCTATCCATCTCTACGATAAGTAATCCAGATGGAGGGAGTAGTTTATACATAAGTTATGCTAAAGAATGGGCCGCATGAACCGTATCATGACATATTGGCATGCAAATACAGATGCGATGGCCGATGGGGCGCACCAGGAAGAGGCGCTCATCACGAATTCAGCAGTCTAGAAATATGAAAGGTACTAGTTTTTACTGGAAAAAATATGTCATTTGTGCTTGCCTCTGTAAGACTGCAACCGAGCTTCAGGAACCATTCATGTCAGTGGCGGACCTAGAATCGTAGCACTAGAGTGCCAAATAGTTCACTTTGATCTAAGTATCATCATAATGTTTAGTTCTTGCCAATATCAAGCTAAGGATTATTTGATTGATACTTTTGATCGCTTTCATTCGACACTCTCTTTCCACATTCCCTCTTTAATCATCAAATTTTCTCAATAAACAAATCAAAGGGGTCACAAATCCTTTGAAATAACTATAAATTTTATAATTATTGTAAAAAATGTTTTGTTATAAATACAAGATGTTTACGAAACTATCACCTTCTTGTGGCTGGCTCATTTGGCGTGTGCGTTTGTCCTTCTCTTCACCTTCACCCCTTCATTACCGAAGCACTCCTTCTGGAACTAAAATCTTCGATATTATTGGTGTATCATGATAACTCTCCTCACTGCTGCTTGCCGTGATATCATTAACATTTTCCCCATCATCCACTACATCGCCAACTCTTCATATGAACTCTCATCTTATTTTATTTCACCCTCGCCGACGCATGTCATGCATGCACCACCCTATTGGAGCGGGCCACCACATTCAGTGCATGGGGAACTCGCCCCACCACCTCCCCTTTCCTGCACGCCTCAACCTTTGACTTAAAAGTTATTACACACAAGACAAGTTAATATATGTGATTATCATTTATTTATAATAAACTATTTTACTTTTTGCTAGTTATATTAGTATCTCACCATACAATCTTAACTAGTATTTTAGTTTTAGCGGTACCTAACAAAATTAACCACATAATAATGGAGCTAAATATTTAAATACAATCATTTACTTTACAATTTTAACATCGACCTTGAAAAATGCAGTCACACTCTATTTAAGGCGCATATTGCAAGGAATGTTATGTTAGTTGTTTATTTTTGATTCATTGCTCTTAATTGGCTGGTTAATCGGTTCTGTATTAGTGAAAAATAAAATATAAAATAAATCTTCACCGAACAAATTTTGCTACTTGCCTGAACAAACAATATATGTATGTGATTTGTGGTTATTTAGTTTATTTAAACATGTGAAGAGGTTTCTGGAATGCATGATTGTTTATGTTAGAGATTATTATGAATGTACTAGATAGAAAAATCTTAAATACACAAAACATCTTTGATGTTTTTTCCTCAAATTGTTGCATTGGTGTTTATTGGTTCTTTCATCTATGCCATTTCTTCTAAGTATTTGTAAACATTGCGTTTTTGCACAAATATTAAATCCAAATTTAATAATCAAACTTCACACAATTGAAGAATATTTCAAATTTAAAGTTTGCAAATTAAATTATTCAAATTCAAACACAGGAAAGGGTCCAAATGAAATAAAGAGAATGATAGATGCACACCAATCAACTGGTGTCATGGAGTAGCCACTGATGCCCAACAATGTCATTTTGGAGTTGGGTATGAACTCCTCGGTTCTTCGGTGCGTTGCGACTATATCCTATTTGCATCATGTCTCGACTCAACGGGAACACCATTGATGATTTATCAAAAGTTCCCTGCCATGTCTCTCTCGTCTCCAATGATCATGTTATGCAAGATGATGCCTCATGCCATTATTTTCCATAGGACCTACTCCGCAGGATCACACATGCACAATGGCAAATCGCTTCTAAAGCACACCGAAAGCTCTCTGAACATCCTTTCATGTGGATTCTTGACGCATTGCAAAGTGGGATCTCTTGTTGCCTTAAGGATGTGGGATTTTCTTAACAAATGTGGCATATGGAGGATATATGTCATCTGCAGG
Organism: Triticum aestivum; assembly: GCF_018294505.1. Taxonomy (NCBI): domain Eukaryota; kingdom Viridiplantae; phylum Streptophyta; class Magnoliopsida; order Poales; family Poaceae; genus Triticum; species Triticum aestivum. Next base: position 53,751,729 of record NC_057801.1, on the reverse strand, counting down.
GTAGTAACCGATTGTGTGCTTGCGACCATTGACAACATAGTTGCAAGGGGGATCATCTCCGGCAACAAGCCTTCCAAACAGCGGTGATCTCGACGGCACACTCAGATCATTATGGGAGCCAGACAATCCAAAGTATGAACACCAAATCCATAGTTCCTCCGATGCAACTGCCTCAAGAATGATTGTTGGATCTTTTGAGTGCCCTTTGTACTAATCTTTCCATCTCGCAGGACAATTCTTCCATGTGCAGTGTACGGAATCAATTGATCCAAGCATACCAAGACATTCTTTTTTTCATCAAAGCCAAAAGCCTCTCGGCATCTTCATCATTGGGTGTTGTTAAGTACTCCACCCCATAGATCAATCACAGCTTGTGTGTATCTTCTAATGGCCTTCAGGATTGAATCTTCCCTGGCGTTGACATAATCATCAATGGCGTCAGCCGAACACCCATGGCAAGCACTCGAACAGTGGCGACACACTTCATTAGAGGGCTCAGACTTATCTCCCCTGATGTACTCCTCCTTAGTGTAAACCATTCATCATGCTCTCCAGAGCTCTTACAATGGTCAGGAAGAGGCTTCGATGCATGAGAAACCGATGAATAAAATACTTCTCCGGATATGTTGCATTGGGTTTGAAATAATACTTTCATAAGCTTCTCATGACCCTCTGCTTTATCTTGATTGATGTACAAGCGTTCGAATTGTGATCCTAGTCTTGATCTTCGAAAGTCCTCGCTAATGATCACAACAATGGCCATTTCCAAATCATCATCATATTATTCCTCCTCTTCCGACGAAGAGTTGTCGAAGACCATCTCCCTCAACCTCTTCATCTACACAATCCAATATTCTAGGTTGAATTTGATTGGGAAAACATCAAAACAAAATTAAAATAGCTAAACAAACGCACCTAAGCAATTCGTCAAACACCTTGCAGGCGGAGAAGGTGATAGTGCAGGCCGGTGGCGTTGAGCCAAATCCAAAACTCGGAGTGGACGGTAGGTGGGTGGGGCCGTAGACGTCCTGTAGTCGACGGTGTGACAATACACGACAGGCAGTAGACGCCGGACCTCAAATCAGACTACCCCGACAACAAGAAAGCTCGCCGATCGCCTATAAAGATTGATGGTCTTGCCTCGATAAGTGGCACTGATCCCCTACAAATCGTCAAAAATTATCCTGAGAAGTGATGTCGATCGAGTATATTAGAGGGCCGGGAGAACCGGTGCTTCAAAATTATAAGGAGTTGATAAGAGTTCCGGTAGGTGCGGTTTACTCCTCAAAATGAAAAAGGTAAAGAGTCAGTGAGCTTTTGTGGTACCCAAAGCCGTTTTATTCGCTGCTTGCTACTTTCTAAAATGGAATACTGGTGGCAGAAGCTAAGAGTGCCAGTTTTCATCTGATGGCAGATGTGCTGGGCATGTAAGGTAATTTGTTTTTGTTTTATTTTTTTAGCAGTATTTGTTTTTGTTTTAAATTTAATTTAACTCCTAAGAGTAAGGATGTAATTGCACAGAATAAATGGCATAGCCCAGTTAGCCCATGTAGCAGCAGCCCATCAGTACGATTGTGATTGGAAGAACATATATCACCTAGAAAAGGCAATTTAAACAGTTTCCCCTGGAAGTAGGGCTGGAATTCGAGCCGAGTCGAGCCAGCTCGGCTCGACTCGCTAGAGCTCGTTTCGTTAACGAGCTAGCTCGACTCGACTCATTATTATAACGAGCTCAAATCCAAGATTGGCTCGACTCGTATAACTCGCGAGCTGGCTCGTTTAGCTTGTTAAGCTCGTTAAAGATATGAACATAAAACCCTCATATATTATAAAATAATTATGTATATATTAAACATATATATCACTAAACAATAGTAATTTCCTTGTAACGCATGAGTCTCCTAGGCGGTTGGGCCTTCAACGGCTAGGCCTTGTGTTGTGCGCCTGGGACATAGGGTGCTGTGTGGCTGATCTTTTTTTGTATTGGGAGTGGCTGATCTTTTGTACCAAGTCTAACGAGTTACACGAGTACTCGTGAGATTGGCTTGTTTAACTTGGTCTATAAATGATCTTAAACTAAAGCTCGGCTCGACTCATTATTCTTCGAGTTCGAGTCGAATCGAGCCGAGTCACGAGCTATTCGTTTAGCTCGCGAGCTTCGAGCTTTTTTTCCAGCCCTATCTGGAAGAAAATACTTGTCATCAAAATAGACAAAAAAGGATGTATCTAGAATTAAAATACATCTAGATACATCCACTTTTATTCATTTTGATGACAAGTATTTCCGGACGGAGGGAGTAGGATCAACATCTCATAATAATTTCTCCTTCATTTTGTATGTGTTATAGTACTATCTTTTGAAAGAAGTAATGCAAACGTTGTTTTTCTATGGCAGATTTGGCATTTAGTATAAGTGTGATGGACCAAATACTTCAGTTCCAGGTGAGCGTGTTCTGAAGATGAACGGATAAAAACATATGAACGAGGGACCGAGTAAAACAGAGAGGTAACCACTTATGTGAATGCAAATTATTTTTGTGATGCATCAGCAGTTATCTTTTTCTTTTTTTTCTGACTGTAAAAGTTGTATTATAGATATTCTAAAGAAAGGATATACGTCATAAACATGTTAGTTAATACGAGCTACAATGGGAGTACTATTTTTAGGGCACACATTAGTACTAACTAGTCTTTCGTGTTGATACTGGTGACATTTTTGTTAGCTTTACCTTGATGCTAGGCCTTTTTTTCTTAGCTTCACCTCGATATTAGGCCTGGCCCAATGTTGTAGCACAAAACGGAGCTGCACAAGCGTGAGGCAGCACAATGCCAGAAACGAGCGCTATGCACCCACACCGAGATCGCCTCACCCCCTATGTTGTATCATTTTTTCGTCGTGAGGACTCAGATGTCACTGTGTTAGAGTAAGTCTTCACCGATTCGAAGCCCACCTAACCACTCCGCACAACTCTCGTCTCCATACAACTACCTACACCTCAGCCACCAAGAAGGGAAGAGGTCAATCCGTCAGCCAAGAGGAGACCACACTTTTTTTATACCCACATATTGTCTATTATCTCAATGTTTATATTAAGGGCCCCTGGGTTTAGTTTTGCCCCGGGCCAATGAAATCTTAGGACCGGCCCTGAGACCATCCCTATTTGTTGTGTTATGGAGAGGTGGACAATGGAAGCAAAGCTTGCTATTGACCCTGCTAGCATGCCAAAACACACGTATGGATAATCATCATGAATGACACAACAAGGATAGCATCGCTTTATGAGCCCAGAGCAAATACAGAGGTTGGATGATTTTCTCAAGAGTATTATGGATTTTTGGCCTGAAGATGACGATGATGATGGGAACTATGAGACTTCAACGTTCAAGCCTTTGAAAAGCAAAGTCTAGAAGAGCCTTCTATCTAGAAGAAAACGAGGCGATCAATTAGTATCCTAACAAGTGGCATAGTTTGTTACCAAGTTGTTTGTAGTGCTAAACCCTAACTGTACCGATCCTCGGCAGGCGGCTTATATATAAATAGAGTATGTATTCATAGATGACCCAGAACATCCTATTTCACGAACATGTGTCTCATGAAGCCAAGGTTTCACCCTGGGGGATCAGGGTTCTTCATCAACGTGTCCACCACGTCAACGTCCACAAGAGATCATCAAAACTATCATCTACACGACCACTTGTGCCCTACCAGGTTAGCATATAAGATTATGAAAAACATTTGATATGTACATGCATCTAAAGTAGAGTGTTTGTTGTATACTTTTCGATCTATTCCATTTTCTAGCTTTAGGGAAAGGCAAATATTTAACTCTGGTGTTGGTAGGTTCTAATCTGGTATCTTCTAAGTTGAATATGATATGCATGGGAAGGTTATGGTTATGACTTTTTGGGGCACTAGGAGAGGCGTACATGTTCTACGATTCAACATCATCAAAGAGAAGGTGAAACGAGGAAATGTGTCTCATGAACTATACAGTTTATGCGGTTCGTTTGCTCCGGGGCAGGAAAATGGTAGAGTAAATTCTTAAACACGAAGGGGCGCACCCGCAGGCTAAGACCTGAGACCCGGTGTGAGTGTGGTGCGTTGTTGGTGGTGAAGATCAGGTAGAGTTCGGTTCGTTGTGACATCTGTGGATGATCACAACCATGTGTTGGCTAGACCCGACGAGATCCCATTTATGTGATCACATAGACGGATAAAGATTCACAGAGAGCGGAGATCTTAGCGATGGAAGGAGCTGGGATCAGAAAGAACATAATCGTTGATAACTTGCTCAATAGGTATGGTTCGTACGGTCGGCCTTGTTAGGCAAGACCTTTACAACCTGTGTTGCATAGAGAAAATGACACTGGTCGTAAAGGGTGATGCTGACACGATAATCAACATTATGAGGAGCAGAAAGGCAAATGACCCGAACTTCTTTGAGTATGTGCTTGATAAGAAAGGGCGGTTAAAGAGCATGTTCTGGTGCGATGCACAGTCACGACGGGACTACGATGACTACGGAGATGTGATAGTGTTTGACGACACATATAAGATGAACATGTATGCTATGTCATTCATCCTCTTCGTCGATGTTAATAACCACCACTGCACCATCATTTTTTGTTGCACCATTGTGTCTGAAGAAACTGAAGATATGTGCGTGTGGCTACTATAGATATTCATGAAAGCAAATTGTCAGCAGAAGCCAAAGTGAGTAATCACAGACGGAGAAGATGCAATCATCCGAGTAATTCGGAGTGTCCTTCCCGATGTGTGCCATCATCTTTATTCATGGCATTAGAGAAAAATGTGCAGAGCATCCTTATCATACGCCAATGAAGGAGTTCAGGTTGCTGTTGTACTCTACATCTTTCATGCCAATTTTCTCCGTCTTCCATTTATCGACAAAAGCACTCCATCTCTCATGATAATTGGCATGAGAGGTGGAGTAGTACAACAACGACCCGAACTCCTTTAGTGATTTATGATAAAGGTGCCTCTGCATATTTTTCTATACATGCCATGAACAAAGAGGATGTCACACATCTGAAAGGACATTCTGAATCGATCGGATCATTCCAGCGTCTCTGTTTATGATTATTGACTTTGGCTTCTGCTGAAAATTTGCTTCATGAATGTCTACAACAGACACACGTACACACCTTTAGTCTCGTCGGACACAATGGCGCAACCAAAAGAGATGGTGCAATGGTGGCTATTAACACTGATAAAGGGATGAACGGCATACCATACATGTTCATCTTGTATGTGCTGCCAAACACTATCATATCTCTGTAGTCCTAATAGTCCCGCCGTGACTGTGCATCGCACCAGAACATGCTCTTTAACCTCCCTTCCTTATTAAGCACGTATTCAAAGAAGAAGTCCGGGTCCTTCGCCATTTTGCTCCTCATAATGCCGATTACCGAGTCAGCATCACCCTTTGCAGTCAGTTTCATTTTCTCTATAACACGGGTTGTAAATGTGCGCCTCACAAGGCCGCACTTATCATACGAACCATACATACTGATGAAGTTATCAATGATTATGTGCTTTTTGATCCTAGCTCCTTCCATCTCTAAGATTTATGCTCTCTCAAAATCTTTTATCCATCTATGTGACCATAGAAATGGGACCTTGTCGGGTCTAGGCAGCACATGGTTGTGATCATTCACAAATGTCACGACGAACCAAACTCTATGTGATCTGTCCAACATCAGCACCGGCTGTGCACCACACTCGCACCGAGTCTCAAGTCTTAGCCCATCTGTGTTTAAGAATTTGCTCTGCCGTTTTCTTGCCCTAGAGCAAACGAAGTGCCTGAACCGTATAGTTCCTGAAAGATCTTTCCCTTGTTTCACCTTCTCTTTTCTTATGCTGAATCTACCCTCTTTCGCGTGCTTGTCCTAGAATGAGTACGCCTCCCTCTGTGACCTAAAAAGGCATAGCCATAATCTTTCAATGTCTATCTAGCGCTTGTTGCTGCTATTCAGCCTGCCCAATGTCCGTTTTTATCATCCTGGTCGTCATCACCACTAGGACCATCAACATCGTCCAACAGAATTACACATAAACACATGTAAGTTGTCATCATTTAGTTCATATGACTGCGTGCCGTACAAAATGTTTGAACGAACCTGGCTAAGTTATCGACGAAAGATTCCTGAAAAATCATTTTGCTCATTTTGAACATCAACATCTTCATGTAGATTAAAAACAAAGACTTATAAGTAGCCATGCGTTTTTTTCCAATAAAAAAATCGAATTAAACTACACGTTACTTACGTTTTCACTGCATTCATCATCCTCATTTTTTTGGAAGTCCTCCGTAGGTAAGTTATCATATGACAACCACGATTCGTTGTCGCTGCTAAAATCATCTTCATTTGTACAATTGCTATTGATACGATTGGCATTATCACTACTGTACTCACCGCTCATGTATCCGGTTTCTTCCTCAATTCAAAACACCTCACTACCAACACTGCACAACATTGAAAAACTACTACTTTACAGGCTATGGTTCCAAAAAACTGCCGGTTTTTAATTTTTCGCTGATAACTACCAATTCGGGGGTTGGCTGTTTCAAAAAACCCCAAATGCCCGTTGGTTAAAAATTAAACCTGTTTATGACAGGTCGGGCCCGTACCTAAACATTCCCTCTATTTGACCGTGTGTTGACCGTTAACTGACATCTGGGGCCCACATGTCAGTTTCGTCTTCCTCTTCTCTTCCCCTGTTCTCTTTCTTGTTCCTCCCTTCCCTCCCCAGCCTCCCCATGGTCGTGGGAGGTCCTCGCCGGAGCTCATGGTGGTGGAGTTGGCGACGAGGAGGCATTCCAGAGGCGGGCCTCATCCTTGGCGGCGGGAGGTGCGCGTTGCTGGCAGGGCAGCGGCCGGCACGGGCGAGGCAGAGTGTGGCCGCCGGCGCAGGCGAGACAGGGCGTACGTGGTGGTCGGCGCACACAGGCGAGGGGCGGCGTGCTGGTCGGCGCAGGCGAGGGGCCGCATAGCGGCGGCCACGGGCGAGGGCCGGTGTGGCGCGGCCACCACAGGCGAGGGGCGGCGTGGATCCGGCCACGACGGGCGTGGCTCGCCGGCTGCAGGTGGTGCGGCGGCGTGGATCCGGCCACGGCGGGCGTGGTTCGCCGGCTGCAGGTGGTGCACGGCGTCGGCCGGAGGAGGTGGCATCGCAGTTCCAGGCAGAGAGCTCGAGATCGAGCTCCTGCCATGGCGGGTGCGCCTCCTCTGGATCTAGGGACTTGATTGCTTTTTCTAAAAACTTCCAAGGACCCGATTGCTATTTCAGAAATTTTTCAGGGCCCCGGTTGCTTTTTCAGACACTGACATATGGGCCCTACATGTCAGTTGACGGTCAACACACACGGTCAAATAGACGAAATGTTTAGGTGCGGGCCCGACCTGTCATAAACAGGTTTAATTTTGAAGCAACGGTCATTTGGAGTTTTTTGAAACAGCCGACCCCCGAATTGGTAGTTATCAGCGAAAAATTAAAAACCGGTAGTTTTTTGAAACCATAGCCTGTAAAGTAGTAGTTTTATGCTATTTACTCGACCTAAAAAGGCATAGCCATAACCTTTCAATGTCTATCTAGCGCTTGTTGCTGCTATTCAGCCTGCCCATTGTCCGTTTTTATCATCCTGGTCGTCATCACCACTAGGACCATCAACATCGTCCAACAGAATTACACATAAACACATGTAAGTTGTCATCATTTAGTTCATATGACTGCGTGCCGTACAAAATGTTTGAACGAACCTGGCTAAGTTATCGACGAAAGATTCCTGAAAAATCATTTTGCTCATTTTGAACATCAACATCTTCATGTAGATTAAAAACAAAGACTTATAAGTAGCCATGCGTTTTTTTTCAATAAAAAAATCGAATTAAACTACACGTTATTTACGTTTTCACTGCATTCATCATCCTCATTTTTTTGAAAGTCCTCCGTAGGTAAGTTATCATATGACGACCACGATTCGTTGTCGCTGCTAAAATCATCTTCATTTCTACAATTGCTATTGATACGATTGGCATTATCACTACTGTATTCATCGCTCATGTATCCGGTTTCTTCCTCAATTCAAAACACCTCACTACCAACACTGCACAACATTGACGCACAAGAAATATCTCGGTTCAAATGCAAACATCATTCCGAATTATTATTTTGGTGCTCATTTCTTGGACTATTTCGATACGTGGACGATGGTTTAGATGGCAAACCTTCGATGCTAGGGGTCGATGTCGCGCGAAAAGTCCAATGGCGGCAGTATCAGGGCCGTGAGGTAAGCCCCCCGATGTGATTACGGTTGGCGGCGTGGTAGATGCCATTGACGACAAGGATGGGGGACGACGGCGACGAAGGCCATGGGACGGATGTGGTATGAGGTGACGAAGGCAACTGGACGTCGAAGAAGGAAAATGCGCGACGGGGATGGGTGTTGTGTGAGGCGGCGGGAAACATGGTGGTCTCAGGCTTCAACACCGGCGACAACGGCCGTCCACTGGGCAGGCAGAGGCGGCGATCGGCCGGTGGGAAGGGGGGGCTCGTGGAGGGCGGCGGATCGTGGCGGGTGCGGGACGAAATGGGGCCCGAGACGCGACGGGCGTGGGCGACTGGGTGGGGCCGACAGATCGGAGTTGGAGTGGGTGTGCCGAAGCAAGGCTTGCAAATTTGCATCAGTTGGTGGCCTATTTTACATCACTGCCATATCCCCTAGTAAAAATATTTGCATCTACATCATCTATTGGAGCAGTGTTTTTGCTCTCTCATTATCTAAAAAGTGGTCCTGGCCTATTTTACATCATCTACTGAAGATGTTCTAACTGGGTTATACCATTTAACCAGTGCAATTACATCCTTACCCTTACGAGCCATTTGTGCTTTGTCTCTGCCTGCAACCGAGATTCAGTTGCTGCGAAACTCGGCGCAGACGGCGGTTCTCTTCTCTCAGTGCTGACTGATGGATAGTTGCTGCTAGTTATGGTTCACAGTCTGTCTTCGTCTCCTCCTTTTTCCATGTTCATCTTGGAATGAATTTAGGTACGGATGTATGGTTGAGCCGTGGGTGTTGTAGATAGGTAGCCATAGTCGTGGAGGAGCTGGAGTTGGGTCTTGTGCTTGCCGAATTGGAGGCTCTCTCTCAGAAACTTGATCAAACATGATACTGTCATACTTGAGTCTGTTGCTATGCATAATGCATGTTCGTGGTTCCCACATCATCAACTAAATGGTTTCTGGATTTTTCTTTGCTTGTAGCTGCTTTTGATCCTCTTATTCCGGGAATACCCTTCCTTTGCTCATTTGCCAGCTCCGTCATCGTCGTCAGCCTTTACCGCCAAGAAAAAGTCTGAAAAGATCACAGGTTCCTTCCAGAAAACTTCTTATTATATAATCTTGGCCTGAAATTATTCCCTTTCGGATACAAAAATCCTTGTGAGTAACAGTTGCCTTGTTGCAAGGTCCGACTAGTTCGTAGCGTAATACACACCAGCCCAAATAGTACATTTATTGGCCTAAGGTCGAGAGTGGCGAAAGAGCACACGAGCTCGCCTACTCCCGTTATATGGACCAATGGTGCTGCAACGACCTGGGCCTTGCCGTGCCTTGAGTGGGTGGATGGCCGTTGGGCCGGCCTAGTGTGGCATGTAATAGAACCGTTATATAGCTAGCGTGTGGAGAGAGGAAAGAGAACTGGCAATTGTAAACATTATTCTCTGGAATACAATCCTTCCTCTATGCTTCTTCTTCCTCCCCACGCAATTCTCTTTTGCCTCTCGTTACCACATCCTGGCGTGACGCGAGGAGTTGCTGCGATTCCGTAGCATCTGGTATTCAGAGCCTTGTATCGATCCGCTTTCTCTGTTTTCCCCAAAATTTTCATCCAGATCTCGCGATCAATCCATCGATCAGCTCCTAATTCCAAGCAAGGGTGTGGATCCCCTTGGGTGATTCCGCGCAAAACACCTCGGTGTACCTGCGTTTGGTTGAGTAAATCGATCGGATCCAGCGGCGCGCGCCAACAAACCGACGATCTCCGCTCGCATGGCGGCAGCAGAGCTCTCCCTGGCGGATCTGCATAACCTGGTGCAGGCCACGATCCAGCAGAGCAAGGCAGTCTCCGATGCCGGGGCGGCCACGGCGGAACGCGTCAACGAGCTCCAGGACTCGCTTGACAAGTACGCCGCCTCGTCCGCCAAGGCCTTCGATGCGTTGGCGCAGACGACCACCGCTTCGCTGGGGCGTACGGAGGCGACTCTCGGCCGTGTCCTCATCGCCAACACCTCGCTAGATGCAGCGGTAGCCGAGATGAAGCAGGCACTAGACGGTGTTGTGCGCCGCGTGGATCAACTCGAGCATGCATCTCCATCAGGACCAGAGCAGCCACAGCCGCAGCAGCGCCCTCCTCCACTTCATGCGGAAGGGCAGAGCAGTCTCCAGGTACCTCCAGCTGCAGAGCACAGAGGATCTCGTCAGAATCGACAGTCAGCAATCCCCGGTGAGTAAAATCAGTCTTTGTTTAATACTGCTGAAGTTTTTTCCGATGAGGATTCAGAATTGTCACCGGTTCATACTCATCGCGCACATCACAGTTAGTACAAACCACGGATTCCTCACTCTGATTTTCCCAAATTTGATGGGGAGGACCCCAAGTGGTGGAAGCAGCAGTGTGAAAAGTATTTCCGCATGTATAAGGTCCAACAGGAACTATGGGTCGATTTTGCCACTATGCACTTCGCAGGCAATGCAGCTCTCTGGCTTCAGACATACGAAGCCATGCACACGATCGACAGTTGGACAGCGTTATGTGTAGCGGTGTTTGCAAAGTTTAACAGAAACAAATACACGAGGGCCATTGATGTGTTCTTCGCATTGAAGCAAACAGAAACTGTGGATGAATATGCCCATACGTTTGAGGAACAGATGCACAAGCTGCTGGTGTACAATCATGCCTACGATGAAACATTTTTCATCAATCGCTTTGTACAAGGGCTGAAACCATCCATTCGAGCGCTTGTCAAGTTACAGCAACCAACTTCAGTCGATATAGCTTACTCATTAGCACAGACACAAGAGGCACTACTTGCAGAGGACACCTCAAAGTACAGCAAGAAATGAGAACCACGGTTCAGTTCCAAGTCATATATACATCAGGGTTTAATGGGGTCGTCACCAGCAGATAAAATACCTGAAGAGCAACCAAGGGTATCAGATAAAGTGGACAATCTCAGGAATCAGCGCAGAGCAAGAGGAGAATGCTTCAAGTGTGGAGAAAAATATGGACCAGGTCACAAATGTCCCAGTAAAGTGCAGTTACATGTAATGGAAGAGCTATGGGATGCTCTGCAGCCACAAGATTCTGCTGTTAGTGACTCTGACAGTGAACGTCAACCAACTGAACCGACTGACAAGGAGAGTGATGATTGTATGAAACTATCTGTGCAAGCTGCTACTGGAACATCTTCTAAAGAAAGTATCAAATTACAGGGCATGGTGGGGAAACGCCAATTACTGATCCTGGTAAATTCTGGGAGTTCCACTAATTTTATTAGAGCAGATTTGGCCAAGAAACTAAAATGTTCAACAGAAGATATTCCTGCAGCAGCTGTTACTATTGCCAATGGGGGCACTCTGCCCTGCACTACCCAAGTGCCCAATTTACAGTGGTTCTGTCAGGGTCAAACGTTCAACACTCAGCTTAAGGTTTTACCACTGGGCACTTATGACATCATACTGGGCATGCAGTGGCTTGAAACTATGAGCCCCATGTGGGTGGATTGGAGGAAAAAATCATGAGGTTCAAATATCAAGGAACAAGAATAACACTTCGAGGTGTTAAAGATCAACTCAATGCATGTAAGGCCATCTCTGGGAAACACTTGAAAGGGCTACTGAACACTGGAGCAGTCGAGCAAGTTATTCATCTCTGCCATATGGCGGAAAGACCTATGGCAGAAACTGACATACCACCTGTAGTCCAACCTCTGATCAACAAACACAAACAACTTTTCAATACTCCTACTACCCTGCCCCCTCACAGAGAATTTGACCACCAGATCCCTCTCATACCTGGAACAAAACCGGTGAATGTCAAGCCGTACAGATACAATCCAATGCAAAAACAAGAGATAGAACAACAAGTATCTACTATGCTTCAGCAAGGAGTGGTTCAGCACAGCTGCAGTTCTTTTGCCTCCCCTGTTTTGTTGGTCAGGAAGAAGGATGGAACATGGAGGTTCTGTGTGGACTATAGGATGTTAAACTTTGTTACAGTCCAACACAAATATCCCATGCCTATAGTAGAAGAACTACTAGATGAATTAGCAGGAGCCAAATAATTTACCAAATTGGATTTGAGATCTGGATACCATCAAATCAGATTGATAGCAGGTGAGGAGCATAAAACAACATTTAAAACTCACCATGGCCTATATGAATTCAAGGTTATGCCCTTTGGGCTAACTAACGCACCTGCAACATTCCAAGCTGCAATGAACATCCTGTTTGCAGTGTTACTAAGAAAATGTGTGTTAGTCTTTATGGATGACATACTCATCTATAGTAGAACTTTAGAGGAGCACCTCCAACATCTGGAGCAAGTATTTACAATTCTGCAAGAGAATCAATTATATGTGAAGCTCAACAAGTGTTCTTTTGCCCAACAAGAACTAGAATACTTGGGACATGTCATAAGTGGAGCTGGAGTTCAAACTGACCCAGCTAAAATTGCAGCAGTCCAGAACTGGCCTGTACCAACCAATGTCAAGCAAGTGAGAGGATTTTTGGGACTCACAGGTTATTACAGGAAGTTTATAAAAAACTACGGGATTATCAGCAGAACCCTCTCTGACTTGTTGAAGAAGGATGTGATATTCCAGTGGACACCTACTACAGAAGCTGCATTTCAAAGCCTTAAAACTGCTCTAGCTCAAGCCCCGGTTCTAGCTCTACCTGATTTCAAGAAGACATTCGTTATTGAGACAGATGCTAGTAACAGTTGCATTGGAGCAGTACTCATGCAGGAAGGACACCCTATCTCCTATTTGAGCAAAGCATTGGGCCCTAAAGCTCAGGCTCTTTCCACATATGAGAAGGAATGTTTGGTTATCATCCTGGCAGTGGATAAGTGGAGAAGTTACTTACAGCATGCCCCCTTTACACTGTCAACCGATCACAGGAGTCTGACACACCTGCAAGATCAGAAAATCACTAGTCCTATGCAGCAGAAAGCTCTCTTAAAACTGCTTGGACTAAGATACACCATCACATATAAAAAAGGTCAGGATAATACAGCTGTTGATGCATTATCCAGATCACCTGCTCCTGTTGAACTGCATACCATATCATTCTACACACCTAAATGGTTGAGTGTGGTAGCTGAAGGGTATCAGCAACATCAAGAAGATAAGCAATTGTTACAAGAATTGGCTCTGACTGGCTCTAATGAGAAAGGATATGTGCTACACCAAGGGATCATCAGATATAAAGACAGGGTATGGCTAGGTCACAATACTGAAGCTCATCAGGCTATTATGTTGTCTCTACACTCTAGTGGGGTGGGGGGTCATTCTGGATTTCAAGGAACATATCAGAGAATTAAGGCACTGTTTGCTTGGCTAGCTATGAAGCAAGACATTCAGAATTATGTGAAGGAGTGCACTGTATGTCAACAAGCCAAAACTGAGCATGTAAAAAAACCTGGACTGCTCAGCCCTTTGCCAGTCCCTAAAGAAGCTTGGAACATGGTCACCATGGACTTCATTGGTGGTCTTCCCAAGAGCAAACACTTTGACACTGTACTGGTTGTCATTGACAAATTCAGCAAATACGCTCACTTCATTCCGTTGTCACACCCATTCACTGCTCTCCAGGTGGCTCAACTGTACATGGATCATGTGTATAAACTGCATGGCCTTCCTCAAGTAGTAGTAACGGACAGAGATCCTATCTTCACAAGCACGTTGTGGCAAGAGTTATGCAAGCTTTCTGACACGAAGATGAACATGAGTTCTGCTAGTCACCCAGAAACTGATGGCCAATCGGAGAAGCTCAATCAGTGCCTGGAAACATTCCTGAGATGTATGGTACACTCGGCCCCCAAGAAATGGGCGTACTGGCTGCCTCAAGCCGAGTACTGGTACAACACAAACTACCACTCCGCTCTGGGACATACACCATTCCAGGTGTTATATGGCTATCAACCTAGACATTTGGGCATTTCCAATCTGCAGAGCTCTCTATCTTCAGATCTCTCCGGCTGGCTTGCTGAACGTACAATGATGCAAGGGTTGATTCGGGAACACCTCCTCCGAGCACAACATAGGATGAAAGCGCAAGAGGATAAACACAGGTCTGACCGGCAGTTTGCAGCGGGCGATTGGGTCTATCTGAAACTGCAACCGTATGTTCAGCAATCAGTGGTGAGACGCTCCAACCATAAGCTCGGATTCAAGTACTTCAGACCCTATCAGATCGTGGAGAAGATCGGAACTGTGGCCTACCGATTGGACCTTCCAGCATCAAGCAAAATCCATCCAGTAGTTCATGTGTCCCTGCTGAAGCCGGCCAAGCCCCCAGAACAAACTGCAGTACAGACAGAGACGCTTGATGCACTACTCCTGTCAACGTCTCTGACACCGGCACATGTATTGCAATCCCATTTGGTGCAGGTCGGTGGACACACGCGACAGCAACTGAAGATTGCATGGAGAGGCCTTCCTGTGTCCATGGCAACTTGAGAGTGGATGTCGGATGTGGCACGAACGACAACAACGTGATGGTGAACAGTCCGAGGGCGCCCTGTTGCTTAAGGGGAGGGGCATGCAACGACCTGGGCCTTGCCGTGCCTTGAGTGGGTGGATGGCCGTTGGGCCGGCCTAGTGTGGCCTGTAATAGAACCGTTATATAGCTAGCGTGTGGAGAGAGGAAAGAGAACTGGCAATTGTAAACATTATTCTCTGGAATACAATCCTT
>NC_057801.1:53729971-53736352 GCF_018294505.1 Triticum aestivum | reverse complement strand
CCGTAGCAGGTGGAGCCTCACGTTTCATCTGCATTTATGGATGGCAGAAATACTGCCGCATGTACAGGAATGGGTCCGCCTGACGTGTTGACGGAGGACGTAACTGGGTGATGATGGCCCGTCCCTACAGGATAACCGGAGCTCCGTTTACCGGCTTTCACAAACGGCGTTTGAGGTGGAAAAAAGAAGGAAATACAGTACTGGCAAGCGACAACTGGGCTCCAACGAGAAGGGTACCTGCTATTCTAAGAAACTATTCCTCCGGTTTCGGTGCGCGGCTTGAGAGGGTTGACGATGGAGACTGTGGGGGATGGGTTCGAGTTCTTAGCAGATCCAGTCGATCGGTATGCTTATTGCCCTCGCTTGATTTCCATTGATGGTTGATCATGAATCTCAGGGAGCGTTCTCCCGTTGGCCAGGTTCCCTGTGCGGGCGTTAGCAGGTGGTGACTACGCGCCACCAGCACAGCCCGCTCTAGGTCTGCTAGATGCAATAGGCCAGTTCAACATTGGTGAGTTGGGCGACCGACGGCCGGGCTCCGAGTAGGCCTGAACGGCGTTTGCGGGAGCATCAGCTTGTCGGCGGCGAACTCCAAACAGTCAACAGGCAACGGTGCCGGCCGTCCGCTTGCGAGGATGGGGTTGTAGGCACCGCCGTCCCCGCCCTCCTGCGTGGACTCGAACACAGACGACGCCCAGGAAAAACTCCAGCAAATGAAGTCAACGGGCAGGATGACGGGAGGCTTCGAGTTCCTATCAGATCGGGTCGATAGGTAAGATTTTCGACTTGATTTCCCACTGGCCTAGGCTGTATGCTCGGATTGGCTCCGTGGGTTGATAGGTTATTGTTGGTGAGCAGGTTCCCAGTGCCGTCGATGGACGGCGATTGCGGTGAGGCGGCCGTGTGCGCGGCAATGGCGGCGATAACAGGGACCCCGACGGAGGACAGCTGCTCGGTGGACGCGTGTGCGAATGAAGTTGCGGCTCGTACTTTCTGAATTTCTGATGCAGTTAACGTCAATTTTCTGAACATACATTGAACTGCTGTGAGTGCAGATTCCGAGTGGGCAGAGCACCCCCAGATCGAACCCCCCTGCACTGGCAGGGTGTGTGCTCTTGAGACAACATTCAGAGGATGCTGCACGATTTCTACGACCTGTGCTCGTGGGTGCTTGGATCCGGCCGGCATCAGGTATGGGAAGAGCATGCTATTCGGAGAGGAGGAAATAAATGCAGAAAGTTATGTGTGCTTGCTGAGTGAGGCCAACTCTAACGCACGACCCAAACGGACGTCCGTTTCGTTCGCTTTTCGTCCGTTTGGGCAGGAGAACGGACATGGTCGTCTGCTTGCGGTTGTGCGGCCGTCGATGCGTCCAACGGGCCGACCGCACCCCAAACTATCCGTTTTTTCATACGTGAATTTAAACCCCGCAAAACCCAAATAAACATTGAAAATAACTCAAAAACATTAAAACGTCCACATTACCCAAGTTCAGCACATTAATATAAACAAAAACATTAAAAACAAACTAGATAAGGGCCTGCGAACACGTCGGCGTCTGTTCGTCGTTCGTGTGGACGCAAAGCCGGCGGATGTTTGAGCAGGAAATCAGGAGTTGGTGTGAGTGTCATGTTCGTCTTCTGGACATCATTCCTGGTAGGCCGACATAGTTGGCGTGTTTCATGTGGACTCTTTTATATTTTTGGCAGGGGAAGCCGAAGAAGTACTCGATCTTGCGATATGAGTGCCTGGCAGTGACAAGGCTGCTGATTTACAATGTGAGCTACTAGTGGTCCGTTCAATTTTACAATTCGATTTTGTCTTGTAAGCTAGGATTTTTCCTAAACCTGTATACATTATATGTAAGCACGTGTTAGCGGGAAAAGAAGCCAATCACTGGCAATCGGTGTCGCAAGTGTATTACAACAAATGACTTTGTTTCCATTGAAACCCGACTGAAAACAAAAAGATTAAGCAAAAAATACTGCTCATATATACATTATTTGTTCATATGATGGTTCTTCTGTGCTAAAAAACATACTTTTTGGTCATTTCTCACTGCTCAAAAGAAAGACAGTAAAAAGGGATCTAACTTTTTGTTCCTGCTTTTCCTTTTTTACATTCTCCCTAATTTCCCTGACACAGCTTTATCATATTTCACATTGCTACTCCAGACAGAATACATGTCAATTTTGCTTGAATGGTTTTGAGTTTTGACTGATGGGCATGCTGGTCCAACCAGCCAGCCAGTATAGAACTATTCTAGTCAAAGTCAAGTGATCTGTTTGTATAGATGATTTTTCTAATTAGATGTTGTGTGTGCCAGGCTCGTCAACATAGTCTAAATGTTTTCAATGAAATCATTTTCATTAGGCAGATTACAATTTTTTTTGGAGGAAATACTCTTGTCTTCTTTGCTCTAATTTCCTAGTTGTGAAAATATATCTACTAGTTTGTTCATGTTTATGGGCATGCAATGTTACAAGATTCAGAGCACAAACATTTGTTATTTTTTTTTATATTTTGCGACAAATTCAGTTGAACATAGGAGCTCTGCCTCCTCCTCCTCCTCCTTCAAGAAAGAAAGTTAGGGTTCATGCCTCTCGCCGGCGTCGGCGCAGGTCCGCCTCGTCTCCGGTGGCCCGAGGGCCATGGAGGCGCGGTGGATCCTGGCGAGGGCCGGCGAGAGGGCTTCGTTTTTAGTCGTTTTTTTCAATCTTGTTAGGGTTTG
This sequence comes from Triticum aestivum, assembly GCF_018294505.1. Lineage (NCBI taxonomy): Eukaryota > Viridiplantae > Streptophyta > Magnoliopsida > Poales > Poaceae > Triticum > Triticum aestivum. The sequence goes on along the minus strand of NC_057801.1, from coordinate 53,733,621 downwards.
TGTCCTACTCAGGAAGGCGAGACGGCGGCGGCTCCCTAAAGATGGAATAAAGGTCTTCCCGCCTAGCCCTCGTTCTGGTGGTGCGTCTAGCATCGTTGGTGGGCGTGTGGAGGTGTGTCTCCGGCAAATCTATCTTTGGTGGATTTGCTCGGATCTCGTCGTTGTTCGTCTACGTTCGTGTGTCTTCGGTTTGGATCCTTCCGATCTACGTTATTTTTCATCGGCGGCGGTTGCTGTTCTGGGGTGCTGGTCCTATGGGGCCTTAGCACGACGACTTCCCGACTGTCTACTACAACAAATTGTGCCCGGCTCCAGCAATGGAGGGGCGATGACGGCAGCGCGCCTTCGGCTTGCCTCGGTGCTTGTAGTCGTCGCTAGGTGGTCTATGAATCTGGATGTAATTTTTATTTTTGGTATTCGTTGTACTGCCATGATTGAAGATGAATAGATTGGAAGTTTTTTCGCAAAAAAAAACATTTGTTATTTTTTTCAAGTATGATTAGTTTCACAGTTCAAAAGAGACATTCGAGGTCGTTGCAGATCATGGGAGCTGCTGGATTTGTTGTTAGCATGCTATGGCTGTTTTATTTTGCAGGTTATGTTATGGCTGTATTAAGATGACCCAATAATTTTACTGCATCGGTATTAAGTTATGTCTCGGATTGCCTTTGCTATATTGGTGTTGCCATGCTTTAGCTATTTGGAGCAAGGTTGTGTGATGAATTCTTGCCTGCACATAATGTACCTAACGGAATCTTGTCAAATCAGTACATCAAGTTTTTAATCATAGCAGCAGCCTCTTGGTGCACAGCTCGACAATCTTCTGTTCGGTCGGAGTGGCCGTGGCCAGTGGCAGACGGTACTGTACGGCACATGATGGCGGGCCTTCCCTGTGCGGTGGGTACTGGATGTGAGCTGGCGCCGTCAGTCATCCTGACAAAACGGCACAGCCGTGCGTTGTAGGGTCAACACGGTATTTTCCTGGAGCCTAATTACTGTCCATGCAACCATGTGCTGGGATCCCGATACAAACGAGCGCAAGGAGATAAAGTGAGCAGGCGAGCTTGTCCTCTCCTACGAATATTCGGCCTAAGGTCATACTATTCTACTCGCTATGTTTTAGAATTTTGTATTCTTAAAATTCTATATTATCTTCAGTGTGATACTTCAACAATTCTATTCTTTACAGATATCTTGCTTGTAAACTAGTAAGAATCTTACATATTACATACATATCTCGTGGTGGATTTGGTGGTATCAACTTCATATGTCAATGCTGATAATTTCCTCTATGTATTGGTAGACAAAGGTAAAAAAAAAATTTGTACCAAACCACAGTTTCAATTAATTTGAAAGGAAGAAAGCATTTTCTTTACTCGGTATTTATCCGTTGGGACAAGTTACTTGGTTAATATTTTTTTACAAAGTTACGCACGACCATACACACAATTGAGTTAGAGTGTTGTCCTGAGTTGCTAGAGCATAAAAGATGGGTGCGTGCGTAGGTGATACAAGCAATGACACGCTTTTTTTTAATGCAAATTTTCCAGAATTTCAAATTGTTTTAACTCTTAAACCATAGTACCTGATCTATGATCCGTCGTCATAGTCGAGTTTGTTTCCACTAGACCTTTAAAACTATATCCCAATATGGGTATACTCGATAATATTTTCCTCCTTAATAGTTATCACATGATAGTGTATGAAGTTACCGCTGCATTGGTATAAAGGTTATTATATTAATTTCATCTTATCTATTTAGTTCAAGAGATCAGTGTCATTTTGGTTCTACCGTGTCTACAATGGAGTTTTTGTCACCTATGTGTACGTGTGTAAGCCCTAAATCAGAGTGACACTACAATGTGGACCCTACGAGGCAGCATCACTTTGTTTCATTTTTTTAATTGGTAATCACTTTGTTTCGTTGTTTTGCTAAAGTTTACCACCATAGTGGTGATGTATTTACTATATAGTTTTGTAAAATGTTATCTACATAATGGTAAATACGGACAGACTATGTGCGAATTTCCTGATTTTTGTTTTTGGGTCAGTCATTTTCTGTTCTACCTTTGCTTTTTGACCCAAGGGACAGACATCAAGCATGTGCAGCCCAAATCGACTAACCACATGATTGTTACCATCAATTTTCCTCGAGCGTGGCTATATCATTGTCAATAGCCTAAATGAGCCAGCCCAGCTAAATTTCTAAACATGTATATTACAAAAAAAATACTTTTTATACTAATAAAAAATGTTAATTGTGCATTTCAAAATTTTTACAGGTGTATAGAAAAAATGTTGATCATGTATACAAAAATATACGATTGGTGTAAAAAAGTTGATCATGTATATAAAATATGTTAAACAAGTATGTGAAAAATGTTAAGCAAGTGTTTGAAAAATGTTGACCATCTATTAAAGAAATGATGAAATATTTTGATCATGCATATGAAAATATGAAACAAATATTTTTTTTAATTTTTTTAATTAGTTTATAAAGAATGTTAATCAAGCATTTGGAAAATGTTAAATGTGTATACAACAAATGTTGACCATGCATTCAACTAAATGTTAAACTTGCATTTGAAAAATGTTGATAAAGCATTTGAAAAATGTTAAATGTTCATACAAAAAATGTTGACCATATATTAGAAAAATGTTGACCATGTGTTTGAAAAATGTTAATCAAGCAGCAGCAGCAACAACAACAACAACAACAACAACAACTCATAAAAAATGTTAGTCTCAAACAAGTTCGGGTAGGCTAGAGGTGAAACCTATAAAATTTCACAACCAACTCATGGTTCTGGCACATGGATAGGAAGCTCCACGCACCTTGTCCATGGCTAGTAAAAATGTTAATCAAGCATTTAAAAATATTAAAGTGCATATCAAAAAAATGTTGATCATATGTATAAAAATTGTTAATCTTGTATTTAAAAAATATTAATCAACCATTTGAAAAATGTTTAAAATGTGTATAGAAAAAATGTTGACTGTGTATTAAAAAAATAAAAGTTGTATTGAAAAAAGTTAAACATGTATTAGGAAATGTTGTTGACATATACAAAAAATGTAGAATAAAAACCGAAGGAAAGCGAAAGAAACCAAGATACCAAAAAATGAAACCAGAAAAAAGAAATAAAATAAACCAACAAAAAGGAAATGGAAAATAAAATCACAGAAAGAAATGGAAAAAGAATTAAATAATAAGGAAATGGAGAAGAAAAAAAGAAAAGAAACATCCCAGAAGAAAATAAAAGAAAAAAACAGTTAGGCTCAGGCTCATTTCGCGTCAATTACAACGTGCCCTATTTCTTGTACAGAATCCTGACGGCTAGCACTGTCGCATTCTATCTGGGACACCACTGTTCGTATCCCCCTCGCGTCTCTGTTTTTTCACTATTTTCTTTTGAAGTGTCCGCGAGTGGGCGGACTCGTTACTTTTGAAGCCCACAACGAGACTTCCTAGGGTCTCGCTTAATGCGAGAAATAGCATTCGTGATTTTCCTCAACCAGCCGAACTCAGCCCTTTGCACACAAACGAATAGAAGCCCACTACAATTCTTGGGCTGACGGAACAAAAAGCTCATTAAGATAAACTCATGACCAGAAGGGACCGGCTAAAAAAAAGTGTTTTTCCCTCAAAA
>NC_057801.1:53683367-53729810 GCF_018294505.1 Triticum aestivum | reverse complement strand
AGTGTGTCAGTCACTTTTTTAGAAGTATCATAATTTGTGCCAGTCACTCTTTTAGTCCTGTTCTAAGACAATTCATAACCATAAAAAATGTAAAAATAAATTATTGTCATCTAAAAATCTAATTTGGGTCCGTCGCATTTTTAGCCGTGTTTAACAAGTGATTTACTCTTTTTTTACAACACAAACACATGCGGTGCTCATATATATGTGTATACACTCATCCCTATGAACATACACACATAGACCCTGCCCCTATGAGCACTTTCAAGAGACCGAGCCGGCATATCATTTTGAGATTGACCAAGTCACTACAGACGCCTCGTAATTGGCCGGAATGTTTCCTCCCACGGAATCGCATCGTCGAAACTAAAAAACCCAAGAATAATGCATGCACCAGGACTAAACCCTGATGGGTTGGGGATATCACTGTCCTCCTAATCATCCAACCACATACTGGTTCGCAGTGATTTACTCTTTAATTAATAATAGAAAGTGACTAAAAAGAAAAAGAACAATTCAATCGACTTTGAGTTGAAGGTCAAAAGAGAAGAAGAAACTACCCCGGCTAATAAAGAAACAACCCAAGCTAATAAAGTCCGCGTTAGTTTGGACTAATACAACCATGTTACACTGCAGTGGAGCCCAAGCCAGAAGAATATAGTCCACATTGGGCAATAACATTAGATGGATATACACCACTTGTGGTGGTGTCACCTTAAAAAGTAAATGAAAAAGAAATGAAAAACAAAAATTAAAGTTTTATAAGAAGAATGAATTAGTGGAATTTGTATTACACTTAAAGGAGAAAAAAATATTTTTTTGAAATGAATAATAACAAAATTTATCGCAATTTACACGAAAATTACACTTTTTCCACAATAGGTAAGAACAAACATATATAAAGAAATTTTAGCAAAAAAAATTCTAAGAAGGAATTCAAATAACTAAAACTAAATCAAAATAATGAAGTTTTCTAAGAAAGAATGAATTACTGACATTGGTATTACCCTTTAAGAAGAAAGAAAGTGAAAAATAAAACGAATAATGATAAAATTTGCACACAGTGTACATAAATTATGTTTTTATAATAGGTGAGAATAAGCATATAATAGTTGATTATTTGCAAAAAAATAAGATTCCTAAGAAATAATGAATTAGTAGCATTGGTATCACGCTTAAAGAAGAAAGAAAATGAAATGAACACTAAAACAATATCAAAATGATGAAGTCTTCAAAGTAAAATCAGTAAGTGGCATTTGTATTACCCTTTAAGATTGCACTTTTTATCATATGCAATAAGCATAAACTAAAAGTGTTTTTTGTAAGAAAAAAATGTTTCCTAAGAAGGAATGATTAGTGGGATTGGTATTATCCTTAAAAAAATAAAAAAATAAATAACAAAATTAAAATAATGAAGTTTTGCACGGAATAATGAGTTTGTGGCATTTGTAAGAAAATGAAAACAACGTTAAAAAAACTCGCACACAACATTGCACTGAATTCCACCTTTTTTAATATGGAAAGTATAAGCATGTAAACGTGCAACTTTTGCACTCTAGTGTAATTTACACTCATGTTTTATAGTAATTTTGTACATACTTACACATAAAAAAAATGATGTTTCTAAGAAAAAATGAATCAGTGGCATTTCTATTACCCTTTAAGAAAAAAGAGAAAAAAGAAATACTTACAAAATTGGCACTCAATTTACACAAAAATTCTGACTTCTATAATATGAAAAATAGGCATATAATAATGAAATCTTGAAAATAAATTTTTTCTAAGAAGGAATAAATTAGTAGCATTGGTTTTTTCCCAAAAAATATAAACAAAACAAAATAAAATAAAATAAAAATAAATAAAATTGAAATAGTTTTTTCGGAAAAAGAATAATTTACTGGCATTGTTATTGCCCTTTAAAAAGAAAGAAAAATGAATAAAAAGGAATTTCTTTTGATAAAAACCACATAAAAATTAGAAAAAGGGCGGGTTGGCGTTTTGGCTCCTGGGAGCACATGCTCCCAGGTGAACAGTAACATAAAAAGTTATTTAATGTTTCTGAAAAATTCTAATTATTTTGTAGATATTTATGTTAGAGTCACAAGCATGCTTGGCAATTTCCATGCGAAACAGAGTGGCCGTGTTTCGTCGGCAAAAAAACAAATTTGGGGTGACATTTTGATGGTGACAAAGAAAACTTATGTCTTCTCTTTGAAACCAACACAGAAAATGGATTGTAAATCGAAAAAACTGAAGGTAAATCGACCGAAGCTGGAAAACATCTTTTTTGTTGTTCGGATCATCAATTTACCCCGATGGTATTTTGTTTTTGCTAGGAAAACTTCTGATCTATTCATTAACAATCAAGGTAGTACAAAGAACACCAGAAGAAAAAGTATATCCAAGTCCGCAGACCACCTAGCGATTACTACAAGCATCGGAGCGAGCAGAAGGCACGCCGCCGTCATCGCCCCTCCCTCATCGGAAGCGGGCAGACCTTGTTGTAGTAGACAATCGGTGAGTCATCATGCTAAGGCCCATAGGACCAGCGCACCAGAACAACAACCGCCGCTGATGAAGAGAAGTGTAGATCGAAAGGATCCAACGTGTAGATACACAAACACCGGCAAATGAAGATCGGATCCACATGGATCCACCGAAGACAAACACCAATCGAATCCACGAGATCTGCCGGAGACAAACCTCCACACATCCTTTGACGATGCTAGAGACACCACCGGAACGGGGGCTAGACAGGGAGAATCTTATTCCTTCTCCAGAGAGCCATTTCCGCCTCACATATTTGAGCAGGACACAAACCTAATGAAACTTAAAAGAACATTAAAAAAACAAAGCCCCCTTGCCGGCAAAAGTCGGGATCCACCGCGCCTCCATGATTCTAAGACCACATAAGACGAGATAGACCACTAGCGGCGCCGGCGGAAGGCAGTAGAAACCCTAGCACGCTCGGTGCAGGGTACAAGCACCGTCGCAGTGCGTGGTGTCTTTTTTCTGTCTCAGGTTGTCTCCTTATCCCAATGATATACTCCCTCCGTCCCAAAATTCTTGTCTTAAATTTGTCTAGATACAGATGTATCTAATACTAAAATGTGACTTGATACATCCGTATTTAGACAAATCTAAGACAAGAACTTTGGGAAGGAGGGAATATTTTGTTAACAAAGGAGAGGCGCACAAGGCGCCAAATTATTTCAAACCAAGCTCATGTACATGTTACATCAAAGATCACAACTCCTGGGCAATCGAACGGATGTTGTAAGAAGGCAACTTAATTGCCTATGAGCCTATTTGAAAGAACTAAAGATAGGTTCCACATAGCTAGTAAGAACCTGATGAGCGCTATTGAGGGTTACACTATAAGAAAAAAATATGGATATATGGAAGATAGTTGAAGAAATTCTGGTTGGTGTAGCTGAAGAAATACTGCTTGGTGGAGCTGAAGATATGTGCAATATGTTGTCTGGTCAGTTATAATCTGTGGGAAACATGACATCCTGCTAATAATGCCTTCCTGCAAATTAATCTGGAGAGCTACAGTTTCAGTCAGAAGTAGAGAAAAGCCCAGCACTGTGAAGACCTTAAATCATGACCACCAAAACCAACAAAAAATTTCAGCCCTGTATCTTGCAAGTTTGATTCTCCTGAAATCATAGTGATCTTCCACAAGATATCATAGTAAATCTTAGGACCTGCAATTTTCAGCTTAGTAGCATCCAATAGCATGAAGAACATAGCCCTGAAAATTAGAACCAGAGAGAAGAGAAACTATAGGGAAAAATAAATTCCCGTGAGATGAAGCAAATCAACTAATATCAGGTTCCATGGAAGACCGAAGTACCTGATGAGCAACATTATGAACTATATCATTGATCTCTCTAGATATATGATACACATGAGCTTGGAGATGAGAGGTGAAGGAGAAGAACTCAGCCAAGTTATTCCTAATGCTCCAAGGAGTAGAGGCATTATTAATGCTCCTGTTTGCCGCAACCGAGGCTAATGAGAGGCAATCTGTGAGAAATGTAGGCTAAGCTATCTGAAGGCGATTTGTAACCTGAGCAGCAAGTAGAAGGGCAACAGCTTCAGCTTCAAGAGGCGAGTGGGTAACCGCAGTCGAGGCTTGAAAGACCTCAGTTTGATCCTGCATAAAAGTAAGGAAGACTCCGCAAGTATACGGAATAATTGTAGCCTCTTTCGATAAGTAAGAGTGTCGAACCCAACGAGCAGCTAAAGGTAGAACAAATACTCTCTCAAGCCTTATCTGCCACTGATACGACTCTACGCGCGTTTAGTGTTCGCTTTACCTAGAACAAGTATGAAACTAGAAGTACTTTGTAGGTGTGACAGGATAGGTTTGCAAGATAATAAAGAACACGTAAATATAAACTAGGGTCTGTTTAGATAAAGAAGCAATAAAGTAAATATAGCGAGTCTGGAAAAGTGGTGGTAGGAGTTGTGGAATTGTCCCTAAGCAATTGACTACGTTACTAGACTAGTAATCACTATTGCAATTCTATTTGAGGGGGAGGCATAAGCTAACATACTTTCTCTTCTTGGATCATATGCACTTATGATTGGAACTATAGCAAGCATCCACAACTACTAAAGATCATTAAGGTAAAACCCAACCATAGCATTAATGTATCAAGTCCCCTTTTATCCCATACGCAAACAACCAACTTACTCGGGTATGTGCTTCTGTCACTCATGCCACCTACCATAAGCAAATCATGTACATATTGCAAACCCTACAGCGGGAATGCCTCACGCTTGCGTGACACGGAGATCACTATAGGGCGGCACCAATAATAAAACATGCAACTCAAACCAATCATAGCAATTCATCAATAACCGATAGGACAACGAAAATCTACTCAGACAACATAGGATGGCAAAACATCATTGGATAATAATATGAAGCATAAAGCACCATGTTCAAGTAGAGGTACAGCGGGTTGTGGGAGAGTGGACCGCTGTAGATAGAAGGGGGAAGGTGATGGATATGTTGGTGAAGATGGCGGAGGTGTTGGTGAAGATCGATGATGGCCCCCCGCAGCGTTTCGGCGCCACCGGAAGCAAGGGGGAGAGGGCCCCCCTTCTTCTTCTTCTTCCTTGACCTCCTCCCTAGATGAGAGAAGGGTTTCCCCTCTGGTCCTTGGTTCCCATGGCTTGGAAGGGGCGAGAGCCCCTCCGAGATTGGATCTGTCTACCTGTCTCTCTCTGTTTCTGCGTTCTCAGATTCTGCCCCTTCACCATTTCTTTTATATCCGGAGATCCGTAACTCCGATTGGGGTGAATCTTTCGCCCAGATCTTTCTCATAAAAATAGCTTTCTTGCGGCAAAAGAAGAGCGTCAATCGCCTTACGGGGGAGGGGGGGTAGGAGAGTCCAGAGCGCGCCCCCTATCTCCTAGCTCCCTCGGGCACCGTCTCGCGTTGATTCTTCCTTCCAAAAATCACAAATATTTCAAAATAATTCACTGTCCGTTTTTATCCCGTTTGGACTCCGTTTGATATTGGTTTTCTCTGAAACATAAAAGATGCAACAAACATGAACTGGCACTGGGCACTGGATCAATAGGTTAGTCCCAAAAATAGTATAAATAGTTGCCAAAAGTATATGAAAGTTGAATAATATTGGCATGAAACAATCAAAAATTATAGATATGATGGAGACGTATCAACCACCGACGGGCAGGTGAGTGAGAGTGCGAGACAAACACCGATTGTTGCAGTATACAATCGGAGAGTCATCACGCTAAGGCCCATAGGACTAGCGCACCGGAACAACAACTGCTGAAGTGTAGATCGAAAGAATCCAACGTGTAGATACACAAACACCGGCAAATGAAGATCGGATCCACATGGATCCACCGAAGACAAACACCGATCGAATCCATGAGATCTGCCGGAGACAAACCTCCACACATCTCCGACGGTGCTAGAGACACTACCGGAATGGGGGCTAGACATGGAGAATCTTATTCCCTCTATAGAGAGTCGTTGCCGCCTCACATATTTGAGCAGGACACAAACCTAATGAAACTTAAAAAAACATTAAAAAAACAAAGCCCCCTTGCCGGCAAAAGCCGGGATCCACCGCGCCTCCATGATTCTAAGACCACATAAGACGAGGTAGACCACTAGCGGCACCGATGGAAGGCAGTAGAAATCCTAGCATGCTCGGTGGAGGGTACAAGCGTCGTCGCGGTGCATGGTGTATTTTTTCCGTCTCAGGTTCTCTCCTTATCCCAATGATATCTCCATCCATCCCAAAATTCTTGTCTTAAATTTGTCTAGATACGGATGTATCTAATACTGAAATGTGACTTGATACATCAGTATTTAGAAAAATCTAAGACAAGAATTTTGGGACGGAGGGTGTATTTTTTTGAACAAAGGAGAGGCGCACAAGGCGCCAAATTATTTCAAACCAAGCTCATGTACATGTTACCTCAAAGATTACAACTTCTGGGCAATCGAACAGATGTTGTAAGAAGGCAGCTTAATTGCCTATGAGCCTATTTGAACAGATGTTGTAAGAAGGCAGCTTAATTGCCTATGAGCCTATTTGAAAGAACTAAAGATAGGTTCCACATAGCTAGTAAGAACCTGATGAGCACTATTGAGGGTTACACTGTAAGAAAAAAAATATGGATATATGGAAGATAGTTGAAGAAATTCTGGTCGGTGTAGCTGAAGAAATACTGCTTGGTGGAGCTGAAGATATGTGCAAGATGTTGTCTGGTCAGTTATAATCTGTGGGAAACATGACATCCTGCTAATAATGCCTTCCTGCAAATTAATCCGAAGAGCTCCAGTTTCAGTCAGAAGTAGAGAAAAGCCCAGCACAGTGAAGACCTTAAATCGTGACCACCAAAACCAACAAAAACTTTCAGCCCTGTATCTTGCAAGTTTGATTCTCCTGAAATCATAATGATCTTCCACAAGATATCATAGTAAATCTTAGGACCTGCAATTTTCAGCTTAGTAGCATCTAACAACATGAAGAAGATAGCCCTGAAAATTAGAACTAGCGAGAAGAGAAACTATAGGGCAAGATAAATTCCTATGAGCTAAAACAAAGCAGCTAATACCAGGTTCCGTGGAAGACCAAAGTACCTGACGAGCAACATTATGAGCTATATCATTGATCTCTCTAGATATATGATACACATGACCTTGGAGATGAGAGGTGAAGGAGAAGAACTCTGCCAAGTTATTCCTAATGCTCCAAGGAGTAGAGGCATTATTAAGGCTCCTGTTCACCGCAGCAAGGCTCATGAGAGGCAATTTGTGAGAAATGTTGGCTGAGCTATCTGAAGGCGATTTGTAACATGAGCAGCAAGTAGAAGGGCAACAACTTCAGCTTGAAGAGGCGAGTTGGTAACCGCAGTCGAGGCTTGAAAGACCTGAGTTTGATCCTGCATAAAAGTAAGGAAGGCTCCAACACAAGTAGCCTTTGTTTCTTGAGGAAGACCTAGAATTTTTGCACATTTATAGGCTGCATCCGAGTGAATATTTCCTCCTGAAATAAGGTCAGATCTGAGCGTTTAGGGTTGCATAGGAATATGATTGTTTGCCTACAAAGTACGTGCATGTTGAACCTGGTTCTGATTAGAGTAATGCAACACATCACAAGATTGGTTAAGTAAAGCCTCAGCAACAGTATGAACATGACATGGGAGTGGATTTTTCCTAGAAAAAAGACAGTCATTCCTAGCTTTCCAAATGCAACACATAAAAGTAAAAATGTTGGATATGGATGCATGCGGATGACTCATATTGAGAATAGCAATAACAACATCCTGCATAGTGGACTGACTATGAACAAGCATGTCAGATTTAATGTACCAAGGATTACAAAACCAAGCTACCCTAGCAAAATCACAGAGAAAGAAGAGATGCATTTCATTTTCTTCTACGCCGCATCGACAACAAAATTTAGATATATGCATAGAAAAATGACTTTCCCTCAAACCCGTGGGAAGAGCTTTACGAAGAAGTCTCCAAGCAAATGTTTTGACTCAAGGAACCATAAGTTTCTACTTCCAAATTATCTTTAGAAGATCTTTAACCTGCAAAGATATCAGAGCAGGAGCATTTGTTGGATGATTATGAATATCCTACAACTTAGAAGTAGTTTTTGAATTACATATTCCATTAGGAGTAAGATCCCAACTGAGAATATCTGGGCAATCATCATGAATAATAGGCCGGTACTTATCCAGTTATAATTACATTTTATATTAAGAAACGAGTGAAGTGCATTGTGGGTCTCTAAACTATTTCAGGGGTGTTACGTAGGTTCTTGAATCATCATCTAGCTCCTTAAAAGTGTAATAAGTGTTTCATCCACATCCAAAATCAGTTCAATATCAAAGTAGTCTGAGACCTATACTTTGCCTAGAATGACCGACTTACTATACTTTGAGGACCTGAATGACGATTTTCATATTTTGGTGACCTATGTGACACCTTTGAAATAGTTCAAGGACCTACTGTGCACTTCACTCTTAGGAATAAAGTTTAAGAAAAGACAAAGCTTCCGTTGTCACTGACGTGCAGGCCACACACACACACCCAACAGCGGCGCACCGCTCCCTCACCTCCTCGTCTTAATCCAAACCCAAAACCACTCCCTCGCCTTATCCCCTCCCTCATTCCCTCTTATCCCCACTCGCACCGCCATGGACTCCTTCATGTTCGCCTCCGCCACATCCTCCATCGTGACAGCCCACCTACGCTCCGCCCCTTCCGCCTCCTGCGGCGGCCTCGTGGGAGCGTGGGCGGCCCCGGCTCGGTGCCCGCTCCGCACAGCGGCAACGCAGGGGTCAGCCAACTCCGCACTGGTCATGATGGAGAGCAAGGTCAAGAAGAGGAACATGAAGGGCGCTGGCGCCGGGGGCCTCCCCGCCGCCATCGACCTCGAGATCCGGGAGGCCGAGCAGTACCTCACCACTGATAACCCGCAAGTATACGAAATAATTGTAGCCTCTTTTGATAAGTAAGAGTGTCAAACCCAACGAGGAGCTAAAGGTAGAACAAATACTCTCTCAAGCCTTATCTTCCACTGATATGACTCTACGCATGCTTAGTGTTCGCTTTACCTAGAACAAGTATGAAACTAGAAGTACTTTATAGGTGTGATAGGATAGGTTTGTAAGATAATAAAGAACACATAAATATAAACTAGGGGCTGTTTATATAAAGAAGCAATAAAGTAAATATAGCGAGTGTGGAAAAGCGGTGGTAGGAGTTGTGGAATTGTCCCTAAGCAATTGACTACGTTACTAGACCGGTAATCACTATTGCAATTCTATTTGAGGGAGAGGCATAAGCTAACATACTTTCTCTTCTTGGATCATATGCACTTATGATTGGAACTCTAGCAAGCATCCGCAACTACTAAAGATCATTAAGGTAAAACTCAACCATAGCATTAAAGTATCAAGTCCCCTTTATCCCATACGCAAACAACCTACTTACTCGGGTCTGTGCTTTTATCACTCACCCACCATAAGCAAATAATGTACATATTGCAAACCCTACAGCGGGAATCCCTCACGCTTGCGCGACACGGAGAGCACTATAGGACAGCACCAATAATAAAACATGCAACTCAAACCAATCATAGCAATTCATCAATCACCGATAGGACAACAAAAATCTACTCAGACATCATAGGATGGCAACACATCATTGGATAATAATATGAAGCATAAAGCACCATGTTCAAGTAGAGGGTACAGAGGGTTGAGGGAGAGTGGACCGCTGTAGATAGAAGCGGGAAGGTTATGGAGATGTTGGAGAAGATGGCGGAGGTGTTGGTGAAGATCGCGGTGATGATGATGGCCCCCGGCAGCGTTCCGGCGCCACCGGAAGCAAGGGGGAGAGGGCCCCCTTCTTCTTCTTATTCCTTGACCTCCTCCCAAGATGGGAGAAGGGCTTCCCCTCTGGTCCTTGGTTCCCATGGCTTAGGAGGGGCGAGAGCCCCTCCGAGATTGGATATGTCTCTCTGTCTCTCTCTATTTCTGCGTTCTCAGATTCTGCCCCTTCACCGTTTCTTTTATATCCAGAGATCCGTAACTCCGATTGGGGTGAATCTTTCGCCCAGATCTTTCTCATAAAATTAGCTTTCTTGCGGCAAAAGAAGAGCGTCAACCGCCTTACAGGGGGCCCAGGAGAGTCCAGGGTGCGCCTGCCTCCCTAGGGCACGCCCCTATCTCCTGGCCCCCTCGGGCCCCGTCTCGCGTTGATTCTTCCTCCCAAAAATCACAAGTATTCCAAAATAATTCTCCGTCCGTTTTTATCCCGTCTGGACTCCGTTTGTTATTGGTTTTCTGCGAAACATAAAACTTGCAACAAACAAGAACTGGCACTGGGCACTGGATCAATAAGTTAGTCCCAAAAATAGTATAAAAAGTTGCCAAAAGTATATGAAAGTTGAATAATATGGCATGAAACTATCAAAAATTATAGATACGGCGGAGACGTATCAGCATCCCCAAGCTTAATTTCTGCTTGTCCTCGAGTAGGTAAATGATAAAAAAATAATTTTTGATGTGGAATGCTACCTAGCATAATCTTTATCATATGTCTAATCATGATATGAATATTAAGACACGAGTTATTCAAAGCAATAGTCTATCATTTGACATAAAAACAATAATACTTCGAGCGTACTAATAAAGCAATCATGTCTTTTCAAAACAACATGGCCAAAGAAAGTTATCCCTACAAAATCATATAGTCTGGCTATGTTCTATCTTCATCACACAAAGTATTTAATCATGCACAACCCCGATGACAAGCCAAGCAATTGTTTCATACTTTAGTAATCTCAAACTTTTTCAACTTTCACGCAATACATAAGTGTGAGCCATGGACATAGCACTATAGGTGGAATAGAATATGATGGTGGGGGTTATGTGGAGAAGACAAAAAAGGAGAATGTCTCACATCAACTAGGCGTATCAACGGGATATGGAGATGCCCATTAATAGATATCAATGTGAGTGAGTAGGGATTGCCATGCAACGGATGCACTAAGAGCTATAAGTGTATGGAAGCTCAAACTGAAACTAAGTGGGTGTGCATCCAACTTGCTTGCTCATGAAGACCTCGGGCATTTGAGGAAGCCCATCATCGGAATATACAAGCCAAGTTCTATAATGAAAATTCCCACTAGTATATGAAAGTGAAATCATAGGAGACTCTCTCTATGAAGAACATGGTGCTACTCTGAAGCGCAAGTGTGGTAAAAGGATATTAACATTGCCCCTTCTCTCTTTTTCTCTCATTTTTTATTTTCACCTTTTTTTTCTTTCTCTTTTTTTTCCTTTTTGGTGGGCTTCTTTGGCCTCTTTTATTTTTATAAAGTCCGAAGTCTCATCCCGACTTGTGGGGGAATCATAGTCTTCATCATCCTTTCCTCACTGGGGCAATGCTCTAATAATGATGACCATCACACTTTTATTTACTTACAACTCAATATTACAACTCGATATCTAGAACAAAGATATGACTCTATATGAATGCCTCCGGCGGTGTATCGGGATGTGCAATAATCTAGCATAGCAATGACATCAAAAAACGGACAAGCCATGAAAACATCATGCTAGCTATCTTACGATTATGCAAAGCAATATGACAATGAATGCTCAAGTCATGTATATGATGATGATGGAAGTTGCATGGCAATGTATCTCGGAATGGCTATGGAAATGCCATGATAGGTAGGTACGGTGGCCGTTTTGAGGAAGATATAAGGAGGCTTATGTGTGATAGAGTGTATCGTATCACGGGGTTTGGATGCACCGGCGAAGTTTGCACCAACTCTTGAGGTGAGAAAGGGCAATGCACGGTACTGAAGATGCTAGCAATGATGGAAGGGTGAGAGTGCGTATAATCCATGGACTCAACATTAGTCATAAAGAACTCATATACTTATTGCAAAAATCTACATGCCATTGAAAACAAAGTACAACGCGCATGCTCCTAAGGGGATAGATTGGTAGGAAAAGACCATCGCTCGTCCCCGACCGCCACTCATAAGGAAGACAATCAACAAATAAAATTGTGCTCCAACTTCATTACAAAGCGGTTCACCATACGTGCATGCTACGGCAATCACAAACCTCAACACAAGTATTTCTACTAATCCACAGTCGCCCACTAGCATGACTCTAATAGCACCATTTTTATATTGAAAAACTATTGCAAGGAATCAAACATATCATATTCAGCGATCTACAAGTTTATGTAGGATTTTATGACTAACCATGTGAATGACCAATTCCTGTCATCTCTCTAAATAGATATAAGTGAAGCAAGAGAGTTTAATTCTTTCTACAAAAGATATGCCCACTCTCTAACAAATATAAGTGAAGCAAAAGAGCATTATACAAATGGCGGTTTTCTATGTGAAGAGAAACAGGCAATCCAAAATTCAAAAGATATAAGTGAAACACATGAAGCATTCTATAAAGCCATACTCAAAAGATTTAAGTGAAGTGAAATGAGCATTCTATAAATCAACCAAGGACTATCTCATACCAGCATGGCGCATAAAAGAAAAATGAAAACTAAATGCAAAAGACGCTCCAAGACTTGCACATATCGCATGAACGAAACCAATCCGAAAACATATCGATACTTGTTGAAGAAAGAGGGGATGCCTTCCGGGGCATCCCCAAGCTTAGACGCTTGAGTCTCTTTGAATATTTACTTGGGGTTCCTTGGGCATCCCCAAGCTTGAGATCTTTCCTCTCTTGCTTTTCCTCATATCAAGACCTCCTCGATCAAACACTTCATCCACACAAAACTTCAACAGAAACTCGGTAAGATCCGTTAGTATAATAAAGCAAATCACTACTATAAGTATTGTATCAAACCAATTCATATTTTTTTTGCATTTTGTATACTGTAATATAACTTTTTCATGGCTTAAATCCACTGATATAAATTGGTAGATTCATCAAAACAAGCAAACTATGCATCAAAAACAGAATCTGTCAAAAACAGAACAGTCTGTAGAAATCTGAACATTAACCATACTTCTGTTACCCCAAAAATTCTACCGAAATTAGGAAAAATAAAAAATTTATACAGAAAGACATTGCAAAATGAATCAGAACGATTTGACGTTCCAGCAAAAAATGTAAAATCAAGCACCACAGACAAAGTTTCTGTCCTGCACCGTACAAACCAACAAGCATTGTAAACATCCTAAAGGCAAACCTTGGCACATTATTTTTATAATACAATGGAATTGTACAAGGGGATAACTATTTTTGATGAAAAGTTTCTGTAATCAAGATTCACAAAGTTTCCGTGAGCATGAACAAAGTTCAAGGAGCTCTCCCACTTCAACAATGCTTGTCTCTCTCACTTTCACTTTCCTTTTTGAAAAGTTTTTGGGTTCCCCTCTTTATTTTTTTTGTTTTTAGACTATATAAAAGCACTCAACAGAAATAAATGACTCTCTAAAACTTCCGGGTTGTCTCCCTGGCAGCTAAATCTGGCAATGGTTTTTGATTAACTGGGGCCAACAGTTTGGTTTTCTGCTCTGGGCTTGATTGGTTTGGGTTGTGATGGGCTCAGGCTGTTACTAGTTTAGTTTGGTTTTGGTTTGCGTAGGAACAAGTTGGGTATGGCTGGGTGTGGGTCTAAATGGTTTGGTCGCTGACAGTTATTAATCATGGTTCATAACCGGTTCTGGGATTGGTTTCGTCATCCGTGCAACTGGCAAAAACGTTTGTTCTGCTCACGAACTTGGTGCAATCCATGTTGGGCAGCTAGCTGACTAGTACTTATTTCGATCCATCCATCCATTTTCTCGGTTGCGTGTCATGCATGACGTCATGTATGTATGTATGTATACGAGTGTAGAAACGAAAAAGCCGACTGCTGAAACGAGTCAAACATTGTGTTAAAAAAAAGAGTCAAACATACGAGAGCTTGTACGTGCACTCTCGCCATCACACGCCCAGGACCTGCGCCGTCCACCTTTCTGACCAGCTGCTACTATCCGAGGTGGGAGTACACAACAGTAGTTTGATTTGGTTTCAACCCAACACTAAGAACTGGTTTGAACCCATAGATTGGACAGTGGTTTGGTTTTGGTTTAGGTGGACAGAGCATATGGTTTGGTTTGATTTTGGTTATGCGCCATGATTTGAGGTGTGGTTTAGTTCTAGTTCAAACCCCACAGTGATTGGTTATGGTTTAGGTTTGGTTCAGTTGTAGCACCATTGCCAGGTTTACTGGCAGCGCTTTCTTTAAAGCCATTAAGCTAGGCATATAGTGCTCAAGTAATGGATCCACCCGGATCCCAAGGTATATCAAAGCCAATTTTAATTAACAATGATTTGTAATTTAGTAGTGAGCACAAAGTAACATATATCATGCAACAACGAAGTCTAACTCTCTTCCTATGCATTGGCATGTCATAAAAGAACAATTCTTGCACACATAATAAAGGCCAATGCATAGTATAAACAGTTTCTTGCAATTTCATCATATGGGAAACATAAAAAGGCGGAGATGTAGTTCCTCTCTCATAATAATTGCAAGTAGGAGCAGCAAGCACATGCATATTATATTCATCAAAATCATCATGTGCAACGGTAAAAGGCAACCCATCAATATAATCCTTAGTAAGCACAAACTTCTCCGATATAGTGTAGTTGGGATAATTAAAAAAGATAATAGGACGATCATGTGTGGGTGCAATAGCAACAATTTCATGTTTAACATAAGGAACTATAGCAAGTTCATCTCCATAAGCAACATTCATATTGGCATCTTGGCCACAAGCATAGCAAGCATCATCAAAAAGGGGTATTTCAAGAGAATCAACGGGATCATAACAATCATCATAGCAATCATCCTTCGGTAAGCACGAAGGGGAATTAAACAATGTATGAGTTGAAGAGTTACTCTCATTAGAAGGTGGGAACGGGTAGCTAATCCGCTCTTCCTCCTTTTGTTCTTCGCTCTCCTCATCATCTTTTTCATCCAATGAGCTCACAGTTTCATCAATTTCTTCTTCCATAGACTCCTACAAAATATTAGTCTCTTCTTGGACAGTGGAGACTTTCTCAATGAATGCATCAATATTGTAGTTGTACTCATAGTTTTTATAGCAATATCTAAGAATAGCAAAATTTTCAGGTCTATAAACTGAATCATCAAAATCTTCAAACTCTCTAAGCATAGATTTAATCTCATAAGCACCCATAAAAGCAACGAATTCTTCTATTTGTTCCACGTCATAGTAATCATAGATACCATTAGCATAAGAAGCCAAGGTTTTATTATCATTGAATTCGCATGAAAAGGGAAGGTGTGGAGCCTTCATCCTAGAGCAACAAGTATAATCATATCTCAAGCATAGTTGCCTAGCATACCAATACAACATAGAAATTTGATCCCATAATAGTTTCCCTTTTTGTGTCAAGCGATAATCCCTAAAGTATTCACGTTGATCCAAGGTGTCTCCCATAACAAAATTGAATGGGGTTTTCTCAGGATTATCAAAGTAGTACATAATTTCTTTCTCATAACGAGCATCGAGGGTTTTAGGAGGTTCCCCATCTCCATGAGTAGCAAGTACACCTTTTTTTGGTATTTCATGTTCCATATCCATAACTAAAGATAGAGAACAACTTAGAACAGCAAATAAAAATTACTTAATGATAAAGCAAACAAGCACACACGAGAATATTCACCCCACGCTATGACTCCCCGGCAACAGCGCTGGAAAAAGGTCTTGATACCCCGCAAGTATACGGAATAATTGTAGCCTCTTTCAATAAGTAAGAGTGTCGAACCCAACAAGGAGCTAAAGGTAGAACAAATACTCTCTCAAGCCTTATCTGCCACTGATACGACTCTACGCACGCTTAGTGTTCGCTTTACCTAGAACAAGTATGAAACTAGAAGTACTTTGTAGGTGTGATAGGATAGGTTTGTAAGATAATAAAGAACACGTAAATATAAACTAGGGTCTGTTTAGATAAAGAAGCAATAAATTAAATATAGCGAGTCTGGAAAAGCGGTGGTAGGAGTTGTGGAATTGTCCCTAAGCAATTGACTACGTTACTAGACCGGTAATCACTATTGCAATTCTATTTGAGGGAGAGGCATAAGCTAACATACTTTCTCTTCTTGGATCATATGCACTTATGATTGGAACTCTAGGAAGCATCCGCAACTACTAAAGATCATTAAGGTAAAACCCAACCATAGCATTAAAGTATCAAGTCCCCTTTATCCCATACGCAAACAACCTACTTACTCGGGTCTGTGCTTCTGTCACTCACGCCACACACAATAAGCAAATCATGTACATATTGCAAACCCTACAGTGGGAATGCCTCACGCTTGCGCAACACGGAGATCACTATAGGACAACACAAATAATAAAACATGCAACTCAAACCAATCATAGCAATTCATCAATCACCGATAGGACAACGAAAATCTACCCAGACATCATAGGATGGCAACACATCATTGGATAATAATATGAAGCATAAAGCACCATGTTCAAGTAGAGGTACAACGGGTTGCGGGAGAGTGGACCGTTGTAGATAGAAGGGGGAAGGTGATGGATATGTTGGTGAAGATGGCGGAGGTGTTGGTGAAGATCGATGATGGCCCCCGGCAACGTTCTGGTGCCACAGGAAGCAAGGGGGAGAGGGCCCCCCTTCTTCTTATTATTCATTGACCTCCACCCTATATGGGAGAAGGGTTTTCCCTCTGGTCCTTGGTTCCCATGGCTTGGGAGGGGCAAGAGCCCCTCCGAGATTGAATCTGTCTCTCTGTCTCTCTCTGTTCTGCGTTCTCAGATTCTGCCCCTTCACCATTTCTTTTATATCCGGAGATCCGTAACTCCGATTGGGGTGAATCTTTAGCCCAGATCTTTCTCATAAAATTAGCTTTCTTGCGGCAAAAGAAGAGCGTCAACCGCCTTACAGGGGGGGGGGGGCAGGAGAGTCTAGAGCGCGCCCCCTATCTCCTAGCTCCCTCGGGCACCGTCTCGCGTTGATTCTTCCTTCCAAAAATCACAAATATTTCAAAATAATTCTCCGTCCGTTTTTATCCCGTTTGGACTCCGTTTGATATTGGTTTTCTGTGAAACATAAAAGATGCAACAAACATGAACTGGCACTGGGCACTGGATCAATAGGTTAGTCCCAAAAATAGTATAAATAGTTGCCAAAAGTATATGAAAGTTGAATAATATTGGCATGAAACAATCAAAAATTATAGATACGATGGAGACGTATCAACCACCGACGCGCAGGTGAGTGAGAGTACGAGACAAACACCGATTGTTGTAGTATACAATCGGAGAGTCATCATGCTAAGGCCCATAGGACCAGCACACCATAACAACAATCGCCGAAGTGTAGATCGAAAGGATCCAACGTGTAGATACACAAACACCGGCAAATGAAGATCGGATCCACATGGATCCACCGAAGACAAACACCGATCGAATCCACGAGATCTGCCGGAGACAAACCTCCACACATCCTCCGACGGTGCTAGAGACACTACCGGAATGGGGGCTAGACATGGAGAATCTTATTCCCTCTACAGAGAGCCGTTGCCGCCTCACATATTTGAGCAGGACACAAACCTAATGAAACTTAAAAAAACATTAAAAAAACAAAGCCCCCTTGCCGGCAAAAGCCGGGATCCACCGCACTTCCATGATTCTAAGACCACATAAGACGAGGTAGACCACTAGCGGCACCGACGGAAGGCAGTAGAAACCCTAGCATGCTCGGTGGAGGGTACAAGCGTCGTCGCAGTGCGTGGTGTCTTTTTTCCGTCTCAGGTTGTCTCCTTATCCCAATGATATCTCCATCCATCCCAAAATTCTTGTCTTAAATTTGTCTAGATACGGATGTATCTAATACAGAAATGTGACTTGATACATCCGTATTTAGAAAAATCTAAGACAAGAATTTTGGGACGGAGGAAGTATTTTTTTGAACAAAGGAGAGGTGCACAAGGCGCCAAATTATTTCAAACCAAGCTCATGTACATGTTACCTCAAAGATTACAACTCCTGGGCAATCGAACGGATGTTGTTAGAAGGCAGCATAATTGCCTATGAGCCTATTTGAAAGAACTAAAGATAGGTTCCACATAGCTAGTAAGAACCTGATGAGCACTATTGAAGGTTACACTGTAAGAAAAAAATTATGGATATATGGAAGATAGTTGAAGAAATTCTGGTTGGTGTAGCTGAAGAAATACTGCTTGGTGGAGCTGAAGATATGTGCAAGATGTTGTCTGGTCAGTTATAATCTGTGGGAAACATGACATCCTGCTAATAATGCCTTCTTGCAAAATAATCCGGAGAGCTCCAGTTTCAGTCAGAAGTAGAGAAAAGCCCAGCACTGTGAAGACCTTAAATCGTGACCACCAAAACCAACAAAAAATTTCAGCCCTGTATCTTGCAAGTTTGATTCTCCTGAAATCATAATGATCTTCCACAAGATATCATAGTAAATCTTAGGACCTGCAATTTTCAGCTTAGTAGCATCTAACAACATGAAGAACATAGCCCTGAAAATTAGAACTAGCGAGAAGAGAAACTATAGGGCAAGATAAATTCCTATGAGCTAAAACAAAGCAGCTAATACCAGGTTCCGTGGAAGACCAAAGTACCTGACGAGCAACATTATGAGCTATATCATTGATCTCTCTAGATATATGATACACATGACCTTGGAGATGAGAGGTGAAGGAGAAGAACTCTGCCAAGTTATTCCTAATGCTCCAAGGAGTAGAGGCATTATTAAGGCTCCTGTTCACCGCAGCAAGGCTCATGAGAGGC
The DNA here is from genome assembly GCF_018294505.1 of Triticum aestivum. Taxonomy (NCBI): domain Eukaryota; kingdom Viridiplantae; phylum Streptophyta; class Magnoliopsida; order Poales; family Poaceae; genus Triticum; species Triticum aestivum. The sequence continues at coordinate 53,710,929 of NC_057801.1, read as the reverse complement.
AATTTGTGAGAAATGTTGGCTGAGCTATCTGAAGGCGATTTGTAACATGAGCAGCAAGTAGAAGGGCAACAACTTCAGCTTGAAGAGGCGAGTTGGTAACCGCAGTCGAGGCTTGAAAGACCTGAGTTTGATCCTGCATAAAAGTAAGGAAGGCTCCAACACAAGTAGCCTTTGTTTCTTGAGGAAGACCTAGAATTTTGGAAAGGATAATGGGCAAATTAAATAAGCGTTGATAATGGACAAGTTTGCCTAGGTTTAGAAAAATTACCATAAGTGGAAATAAGAATGGGAGCATGGTCACCAAGGATAATGGGCAAATTTAGCACTTTGGAATTAGGATAGCAAGCACACCAATCAACATTGACTAGGCATCGATCTAAGCGTTGATAAATGGGATTGGTTGTGTGCTGCCTATTGCGCCAAGTATAAGCAGGCCCACTGTAACCAATATCAAAGAAACCATAATTTTTTTATCAGGGAACGGAAAGCAAACATACGATAGTAATTCACACTACCATTATATATATCAACATCATGCATGATATCATTCAGGTCACCCATACAGATCATATGTTTACCCAAGTTATCATAGACAAAATTGGCAACCTCATTCCATATAGCACTAGTTTGTCGATGATAAGGATCACCATATATACATATTAAACAAAATTGAACACCAAAAGCTACATGGACTACATTCGCCAGGATAGAGTGGAACGAAGCACTATACACAAAAACTTTAAGCTCATCATTCCACATCAGCCAAAGCCCTCCCGAAGACCCTCTAGAAGGAACAACAATATTGTTAGTAACATCAAACCTATTAGCAAGGTCAGAAGACCGAATCTACAAGGATTTAACTTCAGAAATAGAAGTAACCTGAGCATTAGTAGAGCGGATGAGTCATCATGCTTATCTTTTCTCGCGTGCAGGCTTCGAAATTTCACATGTATCATGTCGCGTACACCTGCCAACTTATTTTTACATGCAACCACTGGCCACATCCTGCTGCCTTTGCGTACTCACTCGAACATAGGCCGGTACTTATCCAGTTATAATTACATTTTATACTAAGAAACGAGTGAAGTGCATTGTGGGTCTCTGAACTATTTCAGGGGTGTTACGCAGGTTCTTGAATCATCTTCTAGCTCCTTAAAAGTGTAATAAGTGTTTCATCCACATCCAAAATCAGTTCAATATCAAAGTAGTCCGAGACCTATACTTTGCCTAGCATGACCGACTTACTATACTCTGAGGACCTGAATGACATTTTCATATTTTGATGACCTATGTGACACCTTTGAAATAGTTCAAGGACCTACTGTGCACTTCACTCTTAGGAAAAAAGTTTAAGAAAAGACAAAGCTTCCGCTATCACTGACGTGCGGGCCACACACACACCCAACAACAGCGCACAGCTCCCTCGCCTCCTTGTATTAATCCAAACCCAAAATCCCTCCCTCGCCTTATCCCCTCTCCCATTCCCTCTTCTCCCCACTCGCACCGCCATGGCCTCCTTTGTGTTCGCCTCTGCCACATCCTCCACCACCGCAGTCCACCTCTGATCTGCCCCTCCCGCCTCCCACGGTGGCCTCGTGGGAGTGTGGGCGGCCCCGGCTCGGCGCCCGCTCCGCGCGGCGGCAGCGCAGGGGTCAATCAAGTCCGCACCGGTCATGATGGAGAGTAAGGTCAAGAAGAGGAACAAGAAGGGCGCTGGCGCCGGGGGCCTCCCTGCCGCCATCGACCTCGAGATTCAGGAGGCCGAGCAGTACCTCACCACCGACTGGCAGGTGAGTGAGAGTGCGAGACAAACACCGATTGTTGTAGTAGACAATCGGGGAGTCATCACGCTAAGGCCCATAGGACCAGTGCACCAGAACAACAACTGTCGCCTATAAAGAGAAGTGTAGATCGAAAGGATCCAACATGTAAATACACAAACACCGGTGAATGAAGATCATATCCACATGGATCCACCGAAGACAAACACCGATCGAATCCACAAGATCTGCCGGAGACAAACCTCCGCACATCCTCCAACGATGCTAGAGACACCACTGGAACGGGGGCTAGACAGGGAGAATCTTATTCCTTCTACTGAGAGCCGTTGCGGCCTCACATATTTGAGTAGGACACAAACCTAATGAAACTTAAAAAACATTAAAAAACAAAGCCCCCTTGCCGGCAAAAGCGGGGATCCACCGCGCCTCCATGATTCTAAGACCACATAAGACGAGGTAGACCACTAGCGGCACCGGCGGAAGGCAGTAGAAACCCTAGAACGCTCGGTGCAGGGTACAAGCGCCGTCGCAGTGCGTGGTGTCTTTTTTCGGTCTTAGGTTGTCTCCTTATCCCAATGATATACTCCCTCCGTCCCAAAATTCTTGTCTTAAAAATGTCTAGATACGAATGTATCTAATACTAAAATGTGACTTGATACATCCATCTTTAGACAAATCTAAGACAAGAATTTTGGGACGGAGGGACTATTTTTTTAAACAAAGGAGAGGCGCACAAGGCGCCAAATTATTTCAAACCAAGCTCATGTACATGTTACCTCAAAGATTACAACTCCTGGGCAATCGAACGGATGTTGTAAGAAGGCAGCTTAATTGCCTATGAGCCTATTTGAAAGAACTAAAGATAGGTTCCACATAGCTAGTAAGAACCTGATGAGCACTATTGAGGGTTACACTGTAAGAAAAAAAATATGGATATATGGAAGATAGTTGAAGAAATACTGGTTGGTGTAGCTGAAGAAATACTGCTTGGTGGAGCTGAAGATATGTGCAAGATGTTGTCTGGTCAGTTATAATCTGTGGGAAACATGTCATCCTGCTAATAATGCCTTCCTGCAAAATAATCCGGAGAGCTCCAGTTTCAGTCAGAAGTAGAGAAAAGCCCAGCACTGTGAAGACCTTAAATCGTGACCACCAAAACCAACAAAAACTTTCAGCCATGTATCTCGTAAGTTTGATTCTCCTGAAATCATATTGATCTTCCACAAGATATCATAGTAAATCTTAGGACCTGCAATTTTCAGCTTAGTAGCATCTAACAACATGAAGAACATAGCCTTGAAAATTAGAACCAGCGAGAAAAGAAACTATAGGGCAAGATAAATTCCTGTGAGCTAAAACAAAGCAACTAATACCAGGTTCCGTGGAAGACCAAAGTACCTGATGAGCAACATTATGAGCTATATCATTGATCTCTCTAGATATATGATACACATGACCTTGGAGATGAGAGGTGAAGGAGAAGAACTCTGCCAAGTTATTCCTAATGCTCCAAGGAGTAGAGGCATTATTAAGGCTCCTGTTCACCGTAGCAAGGCTCATGAGAGGCAATTTGTGAGAAATGTTGGCTGAGCTATCTGAAGGCGATTTGTAACATGAGCAGCAAGTAGAAGGGCAACAACTTCAGCTTGAAGAGGCGAGTTGGTAACCACAATCGAGGCTTGAAAGACCTCATTTTGATCCTGCATAAAAGTAAGGAAGACTCCAACACAAGTAGCCTTTGTTCCTTGAGGAAGACCTGGAATTTTTGCACATTTATAAGCCGCATCCGAGTGAATATTTCCTCCTGAAAGAAGGTCAGGTCTAAGTGTTTACCGTTGCATAGGAGATTGATTGTTTGCCTCCAAAGTACGTGCATGTTGAACCTGGTTCTGATTAGAGTAATGCAACACATCACAAGATTGGTTAGTCAAAGCTTTAGCGGCAGTATGAACATGACGAGGGAGTGGATTTTTCCTAGAAAAAAGACGGTCATTCCTAGCTTTCCAAATGCAACACATAAAAGTAAAAATGTTATGGATGCATGCAGATGATTCATATTGAGAATAGCAAGAATAACATTCTGCATATTGGACTGATTACGAACAAGCATGTCAGATTTAATGTACCAAGGATGACAAAACCAAGCTACCCTAGCAAAATCACACAGAAAGAAGAGATGCATTTCATTTTTTTCTTCGTCGCGTCAACAACAAAATTTAGATATATGCATAGAAAAATGACTTGCCCTCAAACCTGTGGGAATAGCTTTACGAAGAAGTCTCCAAGCAAATATTTTAACTCAAGGAACCATAAGTTTCTGCTTCCAAATTTTCTTTAGAAGATCTTTAACCTAGAAAGATATCTGAACAGGAGCATTTCTTGGATGATTATGAATATCCTACAACTTAGAAGTAGATTTTGAATTACATATTCCATTAGGAGTAAGATCCCAACTGAGAATATCCGGGCAATCATCATGAATAATAGGAGTTTGAATAATCGAAGAAGCCAAGGGTTGTTGGAAGAGATTATGAATGAGAGCATTGTTCCAAGCTTTTTGGCCAGGGAGCGATAGATCCTTCACTAGAGCAGGATACCAAAATCCAGGTGGCTGGACAATGTGTTGATCATAAACAGAAGCCTAGGAACTACATTAAGGAGTACTCCAGAGAGAGATATTTCCATGGTAATTTGGTAAAAAGAATGGCCTTTGAGTTTACGAAGCATTTTGAGAATGGATGACCAAAAGGTAGATTTGGGAAAATTTTGAGAGTCAGTCTAGATAGAAGCATCCACAAAGTATTTAGATTTGAGAATGAGATATAAATGAGAAGCACGTGAATTCGCAAGTCTCCAAGCAGCAACAAGAATTAGACCTTCATTAATGGCTTTAGGGTTCCTTATACCTAATCCACCTTCTTGTTTGGAATTGCAAATATCCTTCCAAGCTCTTAGACAAATACTTCTATTAGAATTGTTTTCCCTGATTCCTGTCCACCAAAAATTCCTAATGATGGTAGTGAGCTTAGCAATAAACTTTTTGGTGATTAAAATATTAGACATATAGTACACGGGAATGGCAGAAAAAATTGATCTGATGAGCTCAAGTGTAACTGCATGAGAAAGCACATTAGCCTTATAAACAAGAAGCTTTGCCAAAAATTTATCAAGAAGAAAGTTATAAGCAACAATTCTATTTATGGCAGGAAGAATGAGAGGGTGGCCCAAGTGAGTGAAATTTCTATCCATAGTGGGAACAGGGAAAATGTTTTTAATGCAGCAATAGCAACTTGATTAACATGCGCACTAAAAAGAATAGCAGATTTCGACCAATTTGGGGTTTGACCTGAAAGGGCACAAAAATGGTGAATGATTTGAGCCATAGAGTAAGCTTCTTGAGAAGTGGCATGTCCACAAACCAAAAGATCATCTACAAAGAGAAGAGAGTGAATACGAGGGAAATTTGGACCAAGCACTATACCCTAAAGATGATTAGCAGACAAAGCATCATTAAGGGCAAGAGACAAATCATTAATAGCAAGGACAAACAAGTATGGTGACAAAGGGCAGCCTTGACGAATCCCTCTCTGACTCTCGAATTTAAGAGAAGGCTGGCCATCAATTATGACAGAGAAAGTCGGTGTGGAGATGCAAGCATAAATCAAATTTATGAAATGGCCATGCAACTCTTTACGTGCAAGTGCAGAAATGATGAAATTCCATTCTAGACGATCAAAAGCTTTAGCTAGGTCAATCTTAAGCATGAAAGCATGATGTTTCCATGATTTGAGCGCAAAGTATGAGTTATATCTTAAGCAATAATAATGTTATCACTGATTCTTCTTCCTTCAATGAAAGCTTGTTGAACCAGATCGATATAATAAGGTAAGCAGGGTTTGAGCCAAAGACTTAGAAATAATTCTATAAACTACATTACAAGGCTAATAAGTCTATAGTTAGTGGGAACTTGACGGACCAACTTTTTAGTAATGAGATCTATATTAGTATCACTAATATGAGGTGGTAAAATACCTATTTTGTAGAAGCCGACCACCAATTGAGTGACTTCTTCTCCAATCCAGTACAAGGTAGCAAGGTAAAACTCCACATTGAATCCATCAGGACCAGGCGAGGCATTTAGCTTCATTTCCTTAAGAATCTGCAAAATTTCATGCTTGTCTAGAATAGAATAAGTGGGATCCTCAAAATTAGCCAATGGTTGAGTGCCAAGGAAAGGCCTGCCAACATTCGTGTTAGTGGAAGAGAAAATGAATCTGATCTAATTCACAAAAGTGTTGGCAATGAGACCAGGCTTGGAATGAACTATATCATTCTCATCTTTAATGGAACATATAACATTTCGCTTTCTTCTCTTAATAATAGCTTGCTGAAAAAACCTAGTATTTCTATCCCCATCCTTTGCCCAACTGTTTTTTTGCTTCTTTGCTTGTAGAATTGATTGAGCTTAGAAATATTTTGTTCATACCTGAGAATCAAAGCATTTTCAAAAGAGTGATCTTGCCGATGAAAAGAAAGCATTTGAATGTTATTGATTTTTCTCCCCACCTCCTGCAATTCTTGTTGAATATGTTTTTTCTTTTTGCACCACATGTTCAAAGATGCTGCAAGGGAAGAAGATTTTGCAGAAAAAGAAGAAGTCCTAGCACTATCCCAGGCATTTTTAGGAAATGCACTGAAATCTTTCTCAAGCAGCCACCAAGTTTCAAATTTGAAAGTTTGCCTAGGTTTAGAAAAATTACCATAAGTGGAAATAAGAATGGGAGCATGGTCACCAAGGATAATGGGCAAATTTAGCACTTTGGAATTAGGATAGCAAGCACACCAATCAACATTGACTAGGCATCGATCTAAGCGTTGATAAATGGGATTGGTTGTGTGCTGCCTATTGCGCCAAGTATAAGCAGGCCCACTGTAACCAATATCAAAGAAACCATAATTTTTTTATCAGGGAACGGAAAGCAAACATACGATAGTAATTCACACTACCATTATATATATCAACATCATGCATGATATCATTCAGGTCACCCATACAGATCATATGTTTACCCAAGTTATCATAGACAAAATTGGCAACCTCATTCCATATAGCACTAGTTTGTCGATGATAAGGATCACCATATATACATATTAAACAAAATTGAACACCAAAAGCTACATGGACTACATTCGCCAGGATAGAGTGGAACGAAGCACTATACACAAAAACTTTAAGCTCATCATTCCACATCAGCCAAAGCCCTCCCGAAGACCCTCTAGAAGGAACAACAATATTGTTAGTAACATCAAACCTATTAGCAAGGTCAGAAGACCGAATCTACAAGGATTTAACTTCAGAAATAGAAGTAACCTGAGCATTAGTAGAGCGGATGAGTCATCATGCTTATCTTTTCTCGCGTGCAGGCTTCGAAATTTCACATGTATCATGTCGCGTACACCTGCCAACTTATTTTTACATGCAACCACTGGCCACATCCTGCTGCCTTTGCGTACTCACTCGAACATAGGCCGGTACTTATCCAGTTATAATTACATTTTATACTAAGAAACGAGTGAAGTGCATTGTGGGTCTCTGAACTATTTCAGGGGTGTTACGCAGGTTCTTGAATCATCTTCTAGCTCCTTAAAAGTGTAATAAGTGTTTCATCCACATCCAAAATCAGTTCAATATCAAAGTAGTCCGAGACCTATACTTTGCCTAGCATGACCGACTTACTATACTCTGAGGACCTGAATGACATTTTCATATTTTGATGACCTATGTGACACCTTTGAAATAGTTCAAGGACCTACTGTGCACTTCACTCTTAGGAAAAAAGTTTAAGAAAAGACAAAGCTTCCGCTATCACTGACGTGCGGGCCACACACACACCCAACAACAGCGCACAGCTCCCTCGCCTCCTTGTATTAATCCAAACCCAAAATCCCTCCCTCGCCTTATCCCCTCTCCCATTCCCTCTTCTCCCCACTCGCACCGCCATGGCCTCCTTTGTGTTCGCCTCTGCCACATCCTCCACCACCGCAGTCCACCTCTGATCTGCCCCTCCCGCCTCCCACAGTGGCCTCGTGGGAGTGTGGGCGGCCCCGGCTCGGCGCCCGCTCCGCGCGGCGGCAGCGCAGGGGTCAATCAAGTCCGCACCGGTCATGATGGAGAGTAAGGTCAAGAAGAGGAACAAGAAGGGCGCTGGCGCCGGGGGCCTCCCTGCCGCCATCGACCTCGAGATTCAGGAGGCCGAGCAGTACCTCACCACCGACTGGCAGGTGAGTGAGAGTGCGAGACAAACACCGATTGTTGTAGTAGACAATCGGGGAGTCATCATGCTAAGGCCCATAGGACCAGTGCACCAGAACAACAACTGTCGCCTATAAAGAGAAGTGTAGATCGAAAGGATCCAACATGTAAATACACAAACACCGGTGAATGAAGATCATATCCACATGGATCCACCGAAGACAAACACCGATCGAATCCACAAGATCTGCCGGAGACAAACCTCCGCACATCCTCCAACGATGCTAGAGACACCACTGGAACGGGGGCTAGACAGGGAGAATCTTATTCCTTCTACTGAGAGCCGTTGCGGCCTCACATATTTGAGTAGGACACAAACCTAATGAAACTTAAAAAACATTAAAAAACAAAGCCCCCTTGCCGGCAAAAGCGGGGATCCACCGCGCCTCCATGATTCTAAGACCACATAAGACGAGGTAGACCACTAGCGGCACCGGCGGAAGGCAGTAGAAACCCTAGAACGCTCGGTGCAGGGTACAAGCGCCGTCGCAGTGCGTGGTGTCTTTTTTCGGTCTTAGGTTGTCTCCTTATCCCAATGATATACTCCCTCCGTCCCAAAATTCTTGTCTTAAAAATGTCTAGATACGAATGTATCTAATACTAAAATGTGACTTGATACATCCATCTTTAGACAAATCTAAGACAAGAATTTTGGGACGGAGGGACTATTTTTTTAAACAAAGGAGAGGCGCACAAGGCGCCAAATTATTTCAAACCAAGCTCATGTACATGTTACCTCAAAGATTACAACTCCTGGGCAATCGAACGGATGTTGTAAGAAGGCAGCTTAATTGCCTATGAGCCTATTTGAAAGAACTAAAGATAGGTTCCACATAGCTAGTAAGAACCTGATGAGCACTATTGAGGGTTACACTGTAAGAAAAAAAATATGGATATATGGAAGATAGTTGAAGAAATACTGGTTGGTGTAGCTGAAGAAATACTGCTTGGTGGAGCTGAAGATATGTGCAAGATGTTGTCTGGTCAGTTATAATCTGTGGGAAACATGTCATCCTGCTAATAATGCCTTCCTGCAAAATAATCCGGAGAGCTCCAGTTTCAGTCAGAAGTAGAGAAAAGCCCAGCACTGTGAAGACCTTAAATCGTGACCACCAAAACCAACAAAAAATTTCAGCCCTGTATCTTGCAAGTTTGATTCTCCTGAAATCATAATGATCTTCCACAAGATATCATAGTAAATCTTAGGACCTGCAATTTTCAGCTTAGTAGCATCTAACAACATGAAGAACATAGCCCTGAAAATTAGAACCAGCGAGAAGAGAAACTATAGGGCAAGATAAATTCCTATGAGCTAAAACAAAGCAGCTAATACCAGGTTCCATGGAAGACCAAAGTACCTGATGAGCAACATTATGAGCTATATCATTGATCTCTCTAGATATATGATACACATGACCTTGGAGATGAGAGGTGAAGGAGAAGAACTCTGCCAAGTTATTCCTAATGCTCCAAGGAGTAGAGGCATTATTAAGGCTCCTGTTTGCCGCAGCCGAGGCTAATGAGAGGCAATCTGTGAGAAATGTAGGCTGAGCTATCTGAAGGCGATTTGTAACATGAGCAGCAAGTAGAAGGGCAACAGCTTCAGCTTGAAGAGGCGAGTTGGTAACCGCAGTCGAGGCTTGAAAGACCTTAGCCTTTGTTCCATGAGGAAGACATGTAATTTTTGCACATTTATAGGCCGCATCCGAGTGAATATTTCCTCCTGAAATAAGGTTAGATCTGAGCGTTTAGCGTTGCATAGGAATTTGATTATTTGCCTCCAAAGTACGTGCATGTTGAACCTGGTTCTGATTAGAGTAATGCAACACATCACAAGATTTGTTAGTCAAAGCTTCAACAGCAGTATGAACATGACGAGGGAGTGGATTTTTCCTAGAAAAAAGATAGTCATTCCTAGCTTTCCAAATGCAACACATAAAAGTAAAAATGTTGGATATGGATGCATGCGGATGATTCATATTGAGAATAGCAAGAATAACATCCTGCATATTTGACTGATTATGAACAAGCATGTCAGATTTAATGTACCAAGGATGAAAAAACCAAGCTACCCTAGCAAAATCACAGAGAAAGAAGAGATGCATTTCATTTTCTTCTTCGCCGCATCGACAACAAAATTTAAATATATGCATAGAAAAATGACTTGCCCTGAAACATGTGGGAGGAGCTTTATGAAGAAGTATCCAAGCAAATGTTTTGACTCAAGGAACCATAAGTTTCTGCTTCCAAATTATCTTTAGAAGATCTTTAACCTACAAAGATATCTGAACATGAGCATTTCTTGGATGATTATGAATATCCTACAACTCAGAAGTAGATTTTGAATTACATATTCCATTAGGAGTAAGATCCCAACTGAGAATATCCGGGCAATCATCATGAATAATAGGAGTTAGAATAATCGAAGAAGCCAAGGGTTGTTGGAAGAGATTATGAATGAGAGCATTGTTCCATGCTTTTTGGCCAGGGAGCGATAGATCCTTCACTAGAGCAGGATAACTAAATCTAGGTGGCTGGACAATGTGTTGATCATAAATAGAAGCCCAGGTACTACACTAAGGAGTACTCTAGAGAGAGATATTTCCATGGGTAATTTGGTAAAAAGAATGGCCTTTGAGTTTACGAAGCATTTTGAGAATGGATGACCAAAAGGCAGATTTCGGAAAATTTTGAGAGTCAGTCTAGATAGAAGCATCCACAAAGTATTTAGATTTGAGAATGAGATATAAATGAGAAGCACGTGAATTCGCAAGTCTCCAAGCAGCAACAAGAATTAGACCTTCATTAATGGCTTTAGGGTTCCTTATACCTAATCCACCTTCTTGTTTGGAATTGCAAATATCCTTCCAAGCTCTTAGACAAATACTTCTATTAGAATTGTTTTCCCTGATTCCTGTCCACCAAAAATTCCTAATGATGGTAGTGAGCTTAGCAATAAACTTTTTGGTGATTAAAATATTAGACACATAGTACACGGGAATGGCAGAAAAAATTGATCTGATGAGCTCAAGTGTAACTGCATGAGAAAGCACATTAGCCTTATAAACAAGAAGTTTTGCCAAAAAATTTATCAAGAAGAAAGTTATAAGCAGCAACTCTATTTATGGCAGGAAGAATGAGAGGGTGGCCCAAGTGAGTGAAATTTCTATCCATAGTGGGAACAGGGAAAATGTTTTTAATGCAGCAATAGCAACTTGATTAACATGCGCACTAAAAAGAATAGCAGATTTCGACCAATTTGGGGTTTGACCTGAAAGGGCGCAAAAATGGTGAATGATTTGAGCCATAGAGTAAGCTTCTTGAGAAGTGGCATGTCCACAAACCAAAAGATCGTCTACAAAGAGAAGAGAGTGAATACGAGGGCAATTTGGACCAAGCACTATACCCTAAAGATGATTAGCAGACAAAGCATCATTAAGGGCAAGAGACAAATCATTAATAGCAAGGACAAACAAGTATGGTGACAAAGGGCAGCCTTGACGAATCCCTCTCTGACTCTCGAATTTATGAGAAGGCTGGCCATCAACGATGACAGAGAAAGTCGATGTGGAGATGCAAGCATAAATCAAATTTTTGTAATGGCCATGCAACCCTTTACGTGCAAGCGCAGAAACGATGAAATTCCATTCTAGACGATCAAAAGCTTTAGCTAGGTCAATCTTAAGCATGAAAGCATGATGTTTCCATGATTTGGGCGCAAAGTATGAGTTATCTCTTAAGCAATAATAATGTTATCACTGATTCTTCTACCTTCAATGAAAGTTTGTTGAACCGGATCGATATAATCAGGTAAGCTGGGTTTGAGCCAAAGACTTAGAAATAATTCTGTACACTACATTACAAAGGCTAATAGGTCTATAGTTAGTGGGAACTTTTTAGGAATGAGAGCTATATTAGTATCACTAATATGAGGTGGTAAAATACCTATTTTGTAGAAGTTGACCAACAATTGAGTGACTTCTTCTCCAATCTAATACCAGGTAGCAAGGTAAAACTCCACATCGAGTCCATCAGGACCAGGCGAGGCATTTAGCTTCATTCCCTTAAGAATCTGCAAAATTTCATGCTTGTCTGGAATGGAATAAGTGGGATCCTCAGAATTAGCCAATGGTTGAGTGCCAAGGAAAGGCCTGCCAACATTCGTATTAGTAGAAGAGAAAATGAATCTGAAATAATTCACAGAAGTGTTGGCAATGAGACCAGGCTTGGAATGAACTATATCATTCTCATCTTTAATGGAACATATAACATTTCTCTTTCTTCTCTTAATAACATCTTGGTGAAAAAACCTAGTTTTCTATCCCCATCCTTTGCCCAACTATTTTTTTGCTTATTTGCTTGTAGAATTGATTGAGATTAGTAAGATTTGTTCATACCTGAGAATCAAAGCATTTTCTAAAGAGTGATCTTGCTGATGAAAAGAAAGCATTTGAATGTTATTGATTTTTCTCCCCACCTCCTGCAATTCTTGTTGAATATGTTTTTTCTTTTTGCACCACATGTTCAAAGATGCTGCAAGGGAAGAAGATTTTGCAGAAAAAGAAGAAGTCCTAGCACTATCCCAGGCATTTTTAGGAAATGCACTGAAATCTTTCTCAAGCAGCCACCAAGTTTCAAATTTGAAAGTTTGCCTAGGTTTAGAAAAATTACCATAAGTGGAAATAAGAATGGGAGCATGGTCACTGAGGATAATGGGCAAATTTAGCACTTTGGAATTAGGATAGCAAGCACACCAATCAACATTGACTAGGCATCGATCTAAGCGTTGATAAATGGGATTGGTTGTGTGCTGCCTATTGCGCCAAGTATAAGCAGGCCCACTGTAACCAATATCAAAGAAACCATAATTTTTTTATCAGGGAACGGAAAGCAAACATACGATAGTAATTCACACTACCATTATATATATCAACATCATGCATGATATCATTCAGGTCACCCATACAGATCATATGTTTACCCAAGTTATCATAGACAAAATTGGCAACCTCATTCCATATAGCACTAGTTTGTCGATGATAAGGATCACCATATATACATATTAAACAAAACTGAACACCAAAAGCTACATGGACTACATTCGCCAGGATAGAGTGGAAGAAGCACTATACACAAAAACTTTAAGCTCATCATTCCACATCAGCCAAAGCCCTCCCGAAGACCCTCTAGAAGGCACCGCGATATTGTTAGTAACATCAAACCTATTAACAAGACCACAAGAACGAACCTTCGGGGATTTAATTTCAGAAACAAAAGTAACCCGAGCTTTAGTGGAGCGGATGAGTCATCGTGCTTATCTTTTCTCGCGTGTAGGCTCCAAAATTTCACATGTCTCATGTCGCGTAACACCTGCCAACTTGTTTTTACATGCAACCACTGGCCACCTCCTACTGCCTTTGCGTACTCACTCGAACGTAGGCCGGTACTTATCCAGTTATAATTACATTTCATATTAAGAAACGAGTGAAATGCATTGTGGGTCTCTAAAGTATTTCAGGGATGTTACGTAGGTTCTGGAATCATCATCTATCTCCTTAAAAGTGTAATAAGTGTTTCATCCATATCCAGAATCAATTCAATATCAAAGTAGTCCAAGGACCTATACTTTACCTAGCATGACACACTTACTACACTCTGAGGATCTGAATGGTGATTTTCATATTTTGATGACCTATCTGACACCCTTGAAATATAGTTGAAGAACCTACTGTGCGTTTCCCTCCTAGAAAAAAAAAGTAAAAAAGCAAGCTTCTGCTGTCACTGGCGTGCGGGCCACACACACCCGGACCAACGGCGGCGCACCTCTCTCTCGCCTCCTCGTCGTCTTAATCCAAACCCAAAACCCCTCCTCACCTTATCCCCTCCCCCATTCCCTTCTCCCCCTCCCTCCGCCATGGCCTCCTTCGTCTCCGCCTCCTCCACCACCACAGCACTCCTCTGCTCCGCCCCTCCCGCCTCCCGCGGCGGGCTCGTGGGAGCGTGGGCGGCCCCGGCCCGGCGCGCGCTCGCGGCTCCACTGCGCGCGGCAGCGGCGCAGGGGTCAGCCAACTCCGCGCCGGTCATGATGGAGAGCAAGGTCAAGAAGAGGAACAAGAAGGGCGCCGGCGCCGGGGGCCTCCCCGCCGCCATCGACCTCGAGATCCGGGAGGCCGAGCAGTACCTCGCCACCGACGGACAGGTGAGGGGGAGTGCGAGACACTGACACGGGACGGTCCCTGCTTTAAGCGGCCGCGTTGTACGGTCGATTTATTGCTGCGCGGCAGAGGAATCCTTGCCGGGATTAGAGAGGGATTTTTCATGGGGTAGGAGAGAAAGCCTGTACTGGAATTTTGTTCGGAGTTACGGTGGTACCTTGCGTGGATGATGACTCTGGATGATAGATGTTTTACCGGTAGTTGTTCAGTAGGAATGGACCATGCGTTGCCAATTTGCCACCACATTGACGGTATACCAGGAGCTGCCCGTCTGTAAGAGTGAATTACTGATGGTCAGTTAAGCATGATGGTGCTTCTTTTGGTATCCACTGTAATTTAGCTTGCTTTCCTGTGTTCTAATGTACATTCAATTATGCATTGCCAGCATGTAAGTTGTGCCACCATCCTCTTATGGTTTATGGATTACGGATTAAGCTTGGTTTATAGTGTTGTGGTAAAAACATGTCTGAGTATTTGAACTGCTATTTCTCTGAGCAGATGCGACCATTTAGCTGGTGTCAGTTTGCAGTGCTGTGCTAGAAACAAGTCTGAATATTTCAACTGCTATTTCTCTGAGCACATGCGACTATTCAGCCAATGTTGGTTTGCTGATCATTCTAATGATTTTATGGAGTATGTATTTAAATGAGTGTGATTGATGGTAAATATTGAGGGTTTTGTTTCAAATTTTGAACTAATTCGTGTGAGAGCAATATTCGAGCTGAAATTTAGGGTCATCAGTTATTGTTTGAAAATCCTGAAATGACTGTGGTATATACTACTTTTTGCAAGGCGGAACATTTGGCCATAAAATTTTACTTGCTAGCTACTTAGCGTCAAATTTTGGTCTTGCGGATACTTGGGCTTCTACTGAGTATTGGTCCGTCTGACATTTACCTGCTTGATTGAGAGGGAGATTTGTTATCAGAGAGACGTTTCTACTGATATTTTTCTTGGAATTGTGGTGATACCTTGCGTGGATGACTGGCTGAAGGTGTTTACTAGTATTTCTTTTGGTAGGACCGTGCGTTGCTAATTTACCACTATATTGCCAGTGTCGAGAGTTTTCAGCTTTACTGCTTTTTTTGACATCAATTCATTTTTATTGCTTGTTTGCCATGCATAATAGATATGATTAAGTAAGCATGTCACAGTTAGTCAGACTGCCAGTGTTTCTTTGCATGCAAGTCACATATGTATTATGATTTAGCTCGGTTTTGTGTTGATTCTTATGCATATTCATCAATGAAACTTGCCAGCATGTAAGGTGCGCAACCATCCGTTTATATATTACAGTTTAGCTTGGTTTTATGTTGCTTCTGACGGTACTGTGCTAAAAACGAATCTGAACATTTGGGCTGCTGTTTCTCTGAGCAGCTTTGACCATTCAGCTGATATCAGTTCACCGATCATTCTTATGATTTTACAGAGTATGTATTTGAATGAGGGAGTCCGGTGGTTGAGTTTTGAGGGTTTGGTTTCAAATTTCAATTACTTTGGTTTCACATGGCGGGACAGCAATATGAAAACTGGCATTTAGATTCATTACTTTTGCCTGAAAATCCTGAAACGACTGTATACATGCTACTTTCTGTAAAGCGTAGGCATACAATTAACTTCAGTTCTTGCTCTTGCAAATATCTAGGCTGTTTAGCTCAATTCATTTGTCACTCTTTTGACAGGAACCTACTCCAGAAGACTTTCCCTTTGAAATGGTCGATGAAGATGGGATGAGCGTGGTTATTCTGAAAAGGGACTACAAGGATGAGAAGATTGAGGTCATTGTCAGCATGCCTAATATGGAAGGGGATCCTGAGTTTGATGAAGATGACGAGGCCGATGAGGAGGCGGCTGCCAAGGACGAAGACGATGAAGATGAGGGCGGCGAAGATAGCAGCCTTGCTATGAAGGTGATAGTCTCCAAGGGATCTGGCCCGAACCTCGAGTTCACCTGCACAGCCTTCCGCGAGGAGATCACCATTGACGACATGATGATAGCAGAGAAAACAGAGCCTGATGCAGAGAAGTTCCCCTTTGAAGGCCCTGAATTCACGTAAGAATGCTGCTTCACATCCTGCTCTTTTTCGCACCATGGCACGGCATCTTATGACTGCCCATTGCTGATGGCTCTTCCCTCTTGTTTTCCTACTGCAGCGAGCTTCCTCCAAACGTGCAGAAGGGCCTGTTCAAGTTCCTGGAGGTGCGAGGTGTGACGCTGACGACAACCAACTTCATGCACGACTACATGATCACCAAGCAGACCAAGGAGTACGTCCGGTGGATGACCAAGCTCAAGGGTCTGGTCCAGTAGTGAGGTTGAACAGATGGCCTTGCTGCGTGACTCGACAGCAAATTTTGGTAGCGTAGCCTTCTATCACGCGTAGCAAGAGCAGTAAGAACTGAGAACCCTGTGAAACCAGTAGTATGAAGTGTATTTGTAGTCCTGAATCAGCAGCTAGGAAGAGTGAGTTTCATTTGTGTTTTGGAGCTGGCCGGTGAAAATCCTGTAGAAAGGTGGTTACCAGCAATGAAACAAGACTTCCTAAGTTCCTAAGCTTAATACAAGCGGTGTTACTTCCACTTTTATGCTTAAATATATCCGGTAATGACTGTTGTTAGATGATGGAACAGAGTTTGCTCCCCTGGCCAGTTTAAGCTGGATGGTTTTGTTGTGGGAAAAAGAAAAGAAGAGATAGACTGTGTGTTTGTGTTGCTTTTAATTTGTGAAATCGAAATGAATTCGGTGGATGATTTGATGTAGCAAAAAAGGAAAAAATAAATTATGTGTGATTTATTAGCATGAGGGCAAAAAAATCCGCCCGCGTTCCAACTCAAAGCCCTGTGATCTGGAGCTGGAACATTTTGTGATGATGGAACAGAGTTTTGTGTTGGTTGGGCGCCTCGCAGGAAGGGATCAACCTCAACGTCCGCGTCGCTACGTCTGACCTGATCGAGTGTTCGTTGTCAGTGCTGCGGGCATCGAGCATGCTCCACGGCGCGACCTCCAACAACCTCCGGAAAGCGGGGTCCAGCTACCTCGACGCCGCCGCCTCCATGCTGCGTGCCTATGAGACGCCGGGCGATTCTGCGCTTTGCCATTTCCGCGCGTCAGCGTCAGCCATTGGTGCAGCTGAAAGCTGCCTTCCACGCCGCCCTCGTCGCCCTGTCTGATGATTACCCGTCAACCAACTCCAGTGGCACCTCCAGCGGTGATGACTCAGATCTTATTCGCATCATCAACAGCCAGCTTGAGTCAGCCTTGAGATCTGATGATCACCGTAAGGTATGATGATGCAACCCTACAGATGTAGCAAGTAGAAGCATGATAAGCAGGAACAGATTTCTTCTTCGGTACGACCTTCAAAAACCTCTGGGAAGTGGCGTCGAAATACTTCAACGTCGTTGCCTCCATGCTGCGTGCTTCCCAGATGCATGGGGATATATTATGTTGTTTGACTCTTCTATGCATCAACATTGTCTATTGACGCAGATGAACCCACCTTCTGCGTCGCCCTCGTCGCCTTGTCTGAGGTATACCTATCACACTGTTCTTTTGGTGCCTCCTTATTGTGTACTTATTTTTCTTTATGAGTATACATTATTATCATTCAAAAAGATTATATAAATTTTTTATTCGAAGTTTATGATTACTCCATTGACTCCATCATACCATCCTTCCATAATTTCCATTTATTTATACTAATTTTTTGTACTTCCTTATAGTTATGTTAATCTCTATCACAAGATATTGATTATTTAGTGTTATATTAAACAAAATTAAATACATGATAATGAAGTTAAATATTAAAATCCAATGATTTTATTGCTATAATATTAACACTGATGGTACAAAGTACAATAACACTATTTTAAGGCATATATATTGCAATGTATGCGATGTTTGTTTTAATTTTTTTGGAGACATGACATATAAAAATATTTGGAATCAATTTGCTCTGTATTACACTTAAGAAATCAAAACACATGACATGATAGAACAATTTGGCTATTAGTTGAATGCAAATGTATGCATGTGCTCTGGTTTTTTTTAGTTTTCTTAAATACCATCACAGAGAGTAAGTGAAGAGGTTTCTCGAATGCTTGGTTATTTATTTTAGTGATAATTATGCATATATTAGCAAACAAAAAGGAACAATTATGAATACAGTAAATAGAAAAAAAAATCTATAATACACAAAATATCTATAATGATTTTTTGCTCAACGTTAAATTGAGTTTTTAAATGGCAACAATTGAAGCAGATAATAAGCCTACAAGCAGAAAGAGAACACTTCTTGCATGCATCAAATGAAAATAACATTTCTGGAACTCTACACCATCGGCAAGTTCAAGAAAAAAGTACTACCTGGGTTGGATCTCCTCAACTCATGTGCTTGGTCCCATAACAGATTGTATTGTGCTATTTCATATCTGTGTATTACCTTGAATGCAATTTTTGTTGCTTTGCCAAGCTTCGCCCCCTTGATTTTCATGTTCCAATTTGTCTGCACTAGTTCTCCAAAACCCTTCAATTTGATCTTATCATTTGCTCTCTGCTTCTCAACGTACTTATGAGCTATGTATCTCGCGGTAAAAAAATATAACTTGCCACTTCTTGCTGCAATGTAAGTGTGCTCATCTTCGAATATCTTGATCACAAATGACTGTCTGGTTGTTGTAATATGCATACAAGTACATGGGCATCCAACATCACACGTAACTCCAATCCTTATTTTGTCATTCTAGGAAAATGTGATGTTTAACCTCTACTATCAATTTTACTCCTTGATTGATTTTCTCAGCTAGTCAATAGATGAGAAGACTTGGCCCACATGGAACTTGCGTTCATTCATAGCTGCATCTGTTAAATATTTGGCATTCAATTTTGTATCTTCATCACCTGAATCTGAAATCTCAAGTCTTTAATCTTTAAAATAATTGTCATGCCCCTTAAGGTGCTTTCCTTTTCCTTTGCCTTTCTTCTCTCACCCATTTGACTATTTTTATTCACTAAATAATCATTACCTTCCTCCAAGTCACAATCACTATCCACTATTCTATCTCATAGTTAGAGACAGAGAAATCCTCATCATTCCCCTCCTCTAAATCATCTTGAACAAGATCCACACTTGATCAGCTTCTACTTCTGACTTTGCTAGTCCCTTCTACATATGCAAAACTGCATGCCATAATGCTATGGTGTGGACCTATATATGCTCTAATATGCACCACTATTCTGCTCCTCATTTGTTATGCATTTTCATAGGACTGATAACAACAAGTGTCTCGCATGATTTTCCACAACATCGTCCCATACTCCACTAATATTATCTAGATGCTCAAGATAAAACATAAGATGCCTATGCCCCTCTCTAACCATTACACTAATGTACTTTGTGGAATTGTTCTTTGACATCAATCGAAGCCCACCTCCATTTATTTGACTACCAGGCAATGGCCAATAGGATTGGGTCACCAGATTTTAACCGAGTCAACAATTTCTCAAAGCTCCATTATTCAATTCTTTTATACTACACACTATGCTTTCTAATTTTTAAGGCCTCGCAATTAATTGAGGTATTCCATTTAGAATTGGGTCCAATTTTGACTAGGTCAACAATTACTCAAGCTCTCCCATTCAATTATTTTAATTCACTATGTTCCCAAATTTTGAAGCTCTTTCATTCAATTGAGGTATTCAATTTTGATTTGGTGTAAGATTTTGACTAGGCCATCTATTTTTCAAATTAATCAACCGCAACCAACCTATAAAAACATATCAATCCGGCGCACCCTTCCACCACCTAGAAAAAAGAAGCGCCACCATGTGATATCGTAGCATCAATATAGTACATGCAACCACTGACACGAAAATTTCCCCACATAAATGTAGGTTGGTTAGCGGATAACACAGGAGCCAATTTGAAAGCACAGGAGCTCGGACAAGTTTTTTCAAACGGAGGGAGTATGTTAACTTCTTGAAAGCATAGGAGCCAATTTCAGGGTTTAGTACAAAGCAACACTACAGAGTACAGACTAAATATCAGGGAACAAACAACTGGTATAGAAAAGAGTCATTAACAACTTGAAAGCACTTAATTACACTTATCATTTATTCACATTCACATATGCTAACGAGAAAAGTTCAAATAAAACATTATTGGCAGCATTCTCCAAAAAGGCGAAGAAATGAATTGTTCTCAATAGGATCAGTCGCGTAATTAAGATAACATGCATAGGCTTATGCGTGTCAATAGAAATCAAGTTCATTACGGAAACTTGGAAACTATAGGTTCATCATATGCCACCAATATTTTTTTGCATCCAATGAGGCACATCAATTCAGAAACATTTCATGCAACAATGGAAGTAAACGACCTTAAAATGTTAATTTTAGTAGGACAAACAACATGCAAATGAGCCCATTGCTTGCATGATGACAACACTGAACTGACAATGTTCTTCACAATAGCTGCATCAGCTTGTAGAAGGTGCAATTAGAATTGATGACAATTTATTGATAAAACATGGGTCGAGATTTACATAGAAAGCCATGAGAAGTTCCATTCTAGTGCACACAAGCGTCGAGCTTCAAATATCTCACCGTCAAGGACCAATAAATTATATACATTCCTTCATTGAATACAAAAAAGGGAGAGAAGAAATCTGTAGTTAATCAAGAGAATGAGGCTACCAAGCATGCATTTTCAAGTAGTAAACCATGATGCACACAACACATTATGAATAACAACCAGTGGCAGTACATAATAGGAGCCAAGGGTCAAAGTGCTTATGTTGTACCTCACAAAGCATAACAAAAGGTAGTATACCCCATAAATATATATAGGAAGTGATAAAAATAGATAGCTTCTTATAAGAAAAGATAAGTGGACAGTAAATACGTCTGAATGCACAACGGTGGGTAAGCTGAGGTTACCAAGGTTATCGATCAAAGGAGCTTTCCATTTGCCCTTGTAGTTTGGATTCTTAGTTTGCCATCTTAATTTAATTTAGAGCTTTGTAAAACACTAATAGATAATCTGATGTTCACTCTGGCTTTGCTCAGTTTTATGACATCAAGACTCATACTAAAAGTAAGATGATCATCATCATATAGATTTTGTAGCAGAAAAATGTAAGGCTACCTCTGGCTTCTTGTCCCCAGGGCCAGGAATGTACTGCTGGTCATTCCAGTCCTGTGGTTGCAACCACCAGCACACATCAAACTATCACGTTAGTCAAAAAATAGAACAACCATGGCTATTCAGAACAGTAATATCTGAACCTCACCTTCTTGGCATTAGGACAGTAATATCTGAACCTCACCTTCTTGGCATTAGGATCCCTCTTCTTCTTTGCAGGGGCATCCTGTGGTCCACAGTGTTTGGCAACCACTACGACATGCCCTTCAAGTGACCCCTCGAGTGGTTCTCTCCCGCCGGCATGCCACCTATCCATGCCCACCTGCAATTGTGTCAGCCTTAGGTTTAGGTAAAACGAACAGGTCAAATCCCTTTGAATTCGCTATTGGTCCAGTGTGCAGCTTCAGACAAATGCCGCGAATTGAGCAACCGACTGACGAGCTCAACCGCAGATATTGGACGCGCGGCGGTGGAGAGGAGTAAACCTGGGGCGCTGGCATTATATACTAATCTGCGAAGTTCCAATGATGCCCTCAGCGGGAGACCAAAATCACAGGCGATGACACGGTTTCTCTACCTTGGAAGGCCACACCCACGACCACAGTCCGTGACAGAAGGGGTCCATCCGGCCTGGACCCCGCATGTCTTTGAGATTTAGGACGGTAGAACGGGTGGAAGACGACGGGCACTATTCATTGATTGTCACATCAGACTTGATCCAACGGCCAGGATCGTTCCATCAAAAAATCCGACGACCAGGATTTCTTTGGACACCTAATCCAATGGCTGAAAATCATGACGCCCTGAGAAGCCTCTGTTTCTTTCGAAAAAAGTCCATTTTGACCCCTGAACTTTTAGAGGTTTGGCGAATCAAACCCTCAAGTCTAAATCCCTGTCGTTTGCACCCTGAAATATGTAATCCCGGTCTAAATCAAACCCTGACATCGTTTGAGGCATAAATTTTCTGACGTGGCAAATGTCAACCGTGATTCGTTGGTGGGCCGGCCCATTTGTTGACAATGGTGCATACCGGTCATCCGCGCTAGGCCAGCCGATTTGACCTTTTGTTTCTGTTGCACTGCTAAAAAATGCACGAACCTTTTTACAAAACATGTGGACCTTTTTGAATCCGTAATTTTTTTCCAATCCACGAACTCTTTTTGAACTTTTCATTTTTTCCAAATTCTGTGATTTTTCCCCAAATCACTGGACATTTCATTTGAAAATACGTGAACTTCTTTTCAAAACGATGAACCTTTTACAAAATTCATGAACTCCTTTTCACTTTCGTAAACATTTTCAATTTGCTATGGATATTTTTCATAACTGTGAGCTAAACAAATGGTCAACTGTCTTACCGAAAGAGTGACAAATGGTATGAACTCATCGCTGCTCAAGGAATTCTCAGAAAAGGAAGTTAGCGATGCGCTGTTTCAAATTGGACCACTCAAAGCGCCTGGCCCTGACGGTTTCCCAGCCAGGGTTTTTCAAAGGAATTGGAGTACGGTCAAGAAGGACGTGGTGAATGCGGTTCTAAATTTTTTCAGGGAGGGCGTCATGCCAGAGGGAATCAATGATACAGTCATTGTGCTTATACCCAAGAAAAACAACCCAAAGCACTTGAAAGATTTCCGTCCAATAAGCCTGTGTAATGTGGTCTACATGGTTATCTCGAAATGCATGGTAAACCGCCTGAGACCCATTTTGGATGATCTTATTTCAGAGACACAAGGCGCCTTCATCCAGGCCGTTTGATTACGGACAACGCTACAATTGCATTTGAGTGTTTCCATAAGATTCAACATAGCAAAAAGGCTGCTAACACCCATTGTGCTTTGAAGTTGGATTTGGCGAAAGCGTACGATAGAGTAGACTGGGGCTTCTTGGAAGAGGCCCTGTTGAAGCTTGGTTTCAATCGCAAATGGGTGGATTGGGTGATGTGCTGTGTGAAATCTGTGAGGTATTCTGTTAAATACAATGGTGAGCTCCTTAACACATTCGCCCCCTCCAGAGGACTTCGGCAGGGTGACCCGCTAAGCCCTTACCTTTTCCTCTTCGTTGCGGAGGGACACACCTGTCTGTTGGATAAAGAGATTCGATCTGGAAATATAACTCCCATTAAAATTGCTAGGGGTTGCCCTGGGATTTCAAATCTACTATTCGCCGATGACAGCCTTCTCTTTTTCAAAGCTTCAGTTGAAGAGGCCGAGAGGGTGAAACAAGTCCTAATTGATTTCCAAAAGGGCTCGGGACAACTTCTCAGTTTCAGCAAGTGTTCTTTATTTTTCAGTGAGCTATGCCCAGTGGAGGTCCAACAAGATGTCAAAATGGTGCTTGATATCATGGCCTCCACCTTTGAAAGCAAGTATTTAGGACTCCCCACGCCAGAAGGACGAATGAAAGATTCCATGTTCCAACCTATCATGGAGAGATTCATCAAGAGGTTCTCAGATTGGTCTGAAAGATTTATGTCTCATGCGTCGAAAGAGGTTCTTGTTAAGTCAGTCCTACAAGCTCTCCCAACTTACTGCATGGGGGTCTTCAAAATGACCCAGGGTTTCTGCAAGAGATACGAGAAACTGATACGGGACTTCTGGTGGGGCGATGAAAATGGCCACAAGAAAGTTCATTGGATGTCCTGGGAGCGCATGATAAAGCCAAAAAGAGGAGGTTGCATCGGTTTTAAAGATATGAAGCTTTTCAATCAAGCACTGCTCGCACGGCAAGCCTGGAGGTTGATTCTAAGACCGCATAGCTTGTGCGCAAGAGTTCTTAAATTCAAGTACTACCCGTATGGTGAACTATTGGATATGGTGTTTGCAACGAATGCCTCTCCGGTTTGGCGGGGAATTGAACATGGGCTTGAGCTTCTCAAGGCGGATCTTGTCTCGAGGATTGGTAATGGAAGGAAGGTCAACATTCAACGGGATCAATGGATCCCGCGCAAGGAAGGACTGAAACCTGCTCAATTCATTCGGCGTTCCAGATTAAGATGGGTTAATCAATTGATGAATGCTGACGGCAGCGGTTGGAACTCGGAGTTGATCCACCAACTGTTTTTTAGTTTTGATGCCGAAGCGATTTGCAATATCAAAATCCCAGTATCTGAGGCGGAGGACACGGTGGCGTGGCACTATGAGAAATCGGGCACCTTCACTGTCCGGAGTGCGTACAGACTGGCGGCATCTCTCCAAATCCAAGAAAGTAGGCCAGCTTCGAGTTCCACAAATTCAGGCGATGACCGTAGCATCTGGGATATCATCTGGAAAGCCAAGGTCCCTGAAAAAATTAAGATTTTTGGGTGGAGAATAGCTACAAATACCTTACCGACCAAATTAAACAAATGGAAACGTACTCTAGAAGTTGACAACACCTGCAATATCTGTGGCAACGGGGAGGAAGATGAATATCATGCGGTAATTTCCTGTACGAAAAGTAAGGCCTTAAGAAGCGAAATGCGGAAAGTCTGGGATCTACCTAGCGAGACACTCTTTAGGTTCTCAGGGGAGGACTGGCTTCAGATCCTCCTAGGAACCTGCAATACGGAGATGGGGACTAAAACTATTCTGCTGCTGTGGAGGTGTTGGTTCCTGCGAGATGATTGCATCCATAGTACGGGAAAGGAGTTGATCAGTAGATCGGCACAATTTCTGCAGCAATATGAGGAGGAACTGATCAGCTACAACAGGAAGTTTTTTCAGGACCAAAGGATAAACAAGGCAGGGAGCATACAGTTCTTGTTTCGGCCGAGCAAGAACGACCTGTCTCTGACGCTGGTGTACAGATGTTACAGGACAAGGAACCTGATTCGGGTGTTGCAAAGAAGTGGTACCCCCCCAGACAGCGAAACTGTCAAACTGAATACTGATTCTTCTTTCGTTGCCGACAACGGGATTTCTCATGTGGGCGCAGTGGCTCGCGATCACGGGGGAATCGTTCTCCACTCGCTGTCCAAAGAAATTGATCGCTGCTCTTCTGTGGAGGAAGCCGAGGCTCGTGCTCTGCTCTATGGACTGCAGAAATTGGCGACGCTGTACAGAGGACCTGTCATCGCTGAGACTGACTGTTTATTCCTGGTGAAGGAATTACAACCTGATTCAGATAATCGATCAGCCTGTTTCTCAGTGCTACACGACATCAAGAAGGAGCTGCAGAATTTCCAAGGATCTCAGGTCATATATGCTAACCGTAAACAGAACAATTTGGCGGATTGCCTCGCGGCCAGAGCTAGGAGAATGGGCGACATGCAATGGGTGGCGACTGTCCCGGATGACCTGAAAGCAGTGCTAGCAGCCGACTGTATGTTGGCTCAAGAGTAATGTAATTTTGCTCTTTTCCCTCAAAAAAAAAAATAGTTCTATTGTCCTAATAGTGCACAACTAAATTAAGATGGCCTAGTGGTGAATGGCAACAACCATCGACGTACATGTCTGGAGTTCGTGTCTCCCTTGTCACAAATTAATAAATTTTGCCCCTTTTTTCTTTTGCGTTTGCTGGGCCATAGAAGTACACGTCTAAATTCACTTTTTAAAAATTTGTTCACAGTTCAAAAAACTTGTTCAGGTTTTTGAAATTTGTTCACCGCCTACTCGCAAATTAATAAATTTTGCTCTTTTTTCTTTTGCGTTTGCTGAGCCATCGATCGTACATGTCTAATTTCGTTAAAAAAATCGTTCACGCTTTAAAAATGAATATTCATATTTGTTTTGACGATTTCCAAACATCGGTCGCATTTTAAAGAAATTTTATTCACAGCTTTCCCAAGAAATGTTGAAAACCAACTGATTGGCCGCTTTTTTGGTTTGTACTTTTAAATATAGTGCTGCATATAAGGCGTACTTAGTTTGTAGAATAATGCATGGTCGGTTGGGAGTTAGCTCCTTTTTTGATTCGTTAGGCGCCTGCGAATTGGGCCGGCCCATTTGCGCGTGACCTTCAGCATAGCTTTTCCCCAACAATCAATCCCGGCCCGTTGTCTCAAAAAATAAAAAATTCCGGTCATCCTTTGCAATCTCGGTTCGGCAAACGACCCGAGGGTTCGATTTAGAGAGATTGCATAGTTTAGGGTGCAAACAACAGAGATTTGAACTTGTGGGTTTGAATCGCCAAACCTCTACGAGTTCAGGGTTTAAAATGAATTTTTCCGGTTTCTTCCTACGATCTAGTAATGGGATGGGATTAACCGCTGCCATCGCACGAACTCTCTCTGTCCCTCTTTCGACGCCTCCACCGGCCCGCCCCTATCACCCTCCCGGTGCCTCTCCTGCAGAGATAATTGCATCTATAGTCCTTGTAGTTGCAGGCGACGTTCAACTTGGTCCTGGAACTTGCGTATTGCTTCAATACGGTCCTGGTACATGAAAATACGTGATCAATATGGTCCCTAAGGTTGAAACAGCAGTCCTCACTCTACATGTTATGTACGTATCTCGTATTTCTATAGCTGATGGGCCCATTTGTATGTGGGCCGAGAAATAAAAAGAAAAACAGGCGGAGTGGGGGTTCGAACCAGCAATCTCTGGCCCATAACTGCGCGAGCTATCCACCAGGCCACGTCTGTGGTGTATATAAAATTGGGATGCAATCCTTATTATATGGATATCATTGTCTTTTAAAAATTTCGTGACTTTATAAAATGTCATGAGTTTTTTTAAAAAATCGTTCATCGATTCAAATAATGTTCATGATTAAAAAATAAAAGTTCGCTTCTACAAAAAACGTTCATATTTTTTTCAAAATATTCAAAACAATGTTTGGGAATAAAAAAAGAGAAGATTTCCAATTTTCTTAAAAAACTGTTTACTGATTCAAAAAACATATTTATGAATAAAAAAATATTTCTCACAAACAAAAAAATGTTTCCGAATTTCAAGACTTATACCCGAATTTCAAGAAATGTTCGCCTGTGCAAAAATAAAACTTGCTGACGACTTCCAAAAAATATTTACGCAATTTCAAAAAATGTTCTTGAATTCTACAAAGATACACGAATTTGTAAAAAAATTCATGAATTTAGAAAATGTTCTCAACTTCAAAATTATGATGAACATTTTTTCAGTTTGGTGAACAAATTTTGAATTCGAGAAATGTTTATTGATTTGAAAATATGTT